>NC_080070.1:57128447-57347607 GCF_949987535.1 Balaenoptera acutorostrata
TAATTTCATGGAGTTTATATTCTGGTGGGGGAGACAGATAATGAGCAAGGAAACAAATTCATGCATAGAATTTCAGATAAACACTGTGAAGACAGAACAGCACAGTAATGGAATAAAGAATAACTGAGAAGGCAGGGTACAGTCACCTTATAAATATGATGGCCAGGGAAGATGTTTTTGAGGCAGTTCCAGTGCTGAAAAGAGCAATGATTCCTCCCCACCACAGTCAACTTGCTCAAAGACATTTATTAATCAAAGAATCATTCTCAGTTATATTCCCCTTCAGGGAAGGTTTTATGTCAAAGTACAGTGACATATACAGAAGATGTTCTGTAAATGACCATTGCCTAATTAATTTTCCTCTGATGTTCATTTAGGAGCCTGTTAACTAGAAAAACCATTGGGTTGCCCCAGTGAATCTCTGACAGTTTCACAAGAAACTTACTCCTCATCAAAGATTTGCCCAAAGTACCAGAGACCACCTGACAATATGTTTTACTTTTGCTCACCCTAAATGCTCTTCACCCACTGGGATATTGTCTGTTGACATCCAACATCTGTTGTTCATTTTCAAACACTAATCCCTGTGGTGTGTCCTTTGGGTGATCAAGCTTACTCTAAAGCTCACTATAAAAAATTCAAGAAGATTGGGACTCTCCTATTTTTTCCATTGACATTTTTACCCCTCCTTTGATTTCAACTTGATTTTATTTTTCCTTTGCTTCCTTTTCTTCTATTTTACTACTTTCTTCAGGTAGGACTTTTATTTTCATCCAGGCATGCCATACAGCCTTGGTCATATGCTTTCAAACTTATAAAACTCACAGAATTTGAGCAATTTTTTTTAAGAAAAAAGCCTGTGTACTAGCATTATTTTAATAAAAAATAAAAAATTTAAAAGGTCAAATTTATCTTCCTGGGCAAGACATGTTTTTCATATTTAGGGTCTATCAAAAGTTGTACTTCAGAGGCCTGTCATAAACTCCTAGGTGTCAGGAACCCCTCCCTCATCAATGCCCTTTGAAGTTAGGAGTTTAGCCAAGGATAATAAAAATAATCATGCTTATATTTAAACCTGTCCAATACCCTTCATTCCAAGGCATAAGAACAACTTTCAAACAAATTAAACTCTGCAAGCACTTTTTCTCACAGATAAATACTATGATGAATAAGCAGCAGAGTGTGTTCATCTGCCAGATACACAGTAAGAGCTGTGCTAAAAGTGAAATGTCTTCATGAACTACTTCTATTATACTTTCCCTCCTATTGCTTCTAACAGCCCCCCACCCCACCTTCCAATTTGCTCTTAAGTGGCTAATTGTGATATGAAAGGCTTCTCTCCACAAATCATTTCAATGATGATGCACTGAAGATTGTTAACCAATGTGTTAAAAGCCTACAACAGAATGGTTTCATTGGGAAGTATAATTTGCTTGACATTCTCATCTTTCCAGATGTTACGAAAGTTTCCTTTATTCACCAAGCCAAAGAACTGGGATATATAAATGGCTTTGAAATTGGCAGGTAATTTTGAAACAGTTACAAGAATGAAATCATGGGTTAATAGTAAAAGCGTTCTTTTGCTGAATCTTTCCGCATGCTCATAGGTTCCTATCTTCTGAGCCTTTGAAAATTCCAGGAGAATACTTTCCTATGAGCAAAGTCCTCAAAAGGTAACTTGTTCTTTGCTTCTGGTGCATTTCTTTATCCCCTAAGGTGCATAATAAGACTCTTCCTAAATCTTCAAAATCCCTAGTTTTATCACCAATAAATTAATCAAAAGCCATATGCTGTCTAATGAATCTCCCCAGGACATCTCAGACTTCCATTTGCTCTACAATCTAAATACTGGGTAGCTCAAAGATTCCATGGAAGAGATGTAGGGCTGGAAGTTATACATATATATTCATTTTCATTATAGGTTATTGCAAGGTATTGAATATAGTTCCCTGTGCTATACAGTAGGACCTTGTTGTTTATCTATTTTATATATAGTAGTGTGTATATGTTAATCCCAAACTCCTAATTTATCCCTCCCACCCTTCCCCTTTGTTAACCATAAGTTTGCTTTCTATGTCTGTGAGTCTGTTTCTGTCTTATAAATAAGTTCATTTGTCTCATATTTTAGATTCCATATATAAGTGATATCATATGATGTTTGTCTTTCTTGTCTGACTTAACTTCACTTAGTATGATAATCTCTAGGTCCATGCATGTTGCTGCAAATGGCATTATTTCATTCTTTTTTACGGCTGAGTAATATTCTATTGTGTGTGTGTATATATACATATATATATATATATATATACACACACATATATATATATATATATATATATAAAAATCCGTTCATCTGTCAAAAGACATTTAGGTTGCCTGCCTGTCTTGGCTAAATAGTAAGGACTCCTTGTTTAATAAATTTAACACGAGAAAAGCATTTTTATCACCAAAGGAAGGAAAATCAGAGTACATAGCCTCTACTAACTCCATAAAAATGGGTTCATCAAGTTAAGAATTTCCTAATACAGAGATACCACTTTTCAGATCATTAGAGAGTACTTCCAATTGGAGGAAGATTTAGGTTGCTTTTCTCCTCCAGTAGAGGAACAGTTCTAGAAGCAGTCTGATAGGTTAGGGGAATTAATTCAGGTGGCCAGAGCAAGGGGTTTCCTGGTATGCACAGCGAAGCCTGTTCATGAAACATTCCCAACAGCCCACCCCATAAGGAAGTGCTGTCTCCGGGTCTGTCTGAGCACTGCTACATTCTGGTTTCCTCCTTAATGTGGAAAACCTATGTTTCTGATTACTTCCCCAAATCTGGCATGAACTAACAGTGAGTAACATATTGCAAAAGAGCTCTGTGTTGGGCAGCCACGCAAGCTGCGGCCCTTCAGATACAGCGTGGCAATCCCAGGAAAGGGTCTGCTTTGCCCTCTGGCTCCCTCCAAGCCCACGTCCCAACAGCCTCTCTGCAGAGCAGTGCCAAGGGGACAGCTCACGCAGTGCCTCCCCACCTGCCCGCCCCACGCTGACCTTTCTAAGCTGCCCTTTCTCTTTGCAATGTCTCCAAGCTTTGTTTACACAGCAAATTTCATTCCATTAAAATGTTGAAGCCTCCTCCCAAATTATTAATCAAGATGTGAAATAAGATAAAACCTAATCCACAGTCCCTCAGCTATGAATGCTCAAAGCCAGGCTCATTAAACATATCTGTCAATGATGTATTGCACCAGCCTTAGGCCCCAAATTGATTGGAAGTTGGGGGAGGGGTGCAAAGCATTTGGTTGCACAATATATTCAAGAGAAGGAACTCTTTTTAAGGTGTGGCCAGGTAAGTCTGTTTAGAGATAACTATAGGTTATATAGTTTTATAGATTCTTTTCTCTGGTTGTTAATGGCAGCCAAAGAGATGGAGAAACAGATGTTGAGATGGGAAACAAAAATTCATGTACCATGTGTGAAAGCTGAAAATCATTATGAATGGGAGTAAAGCAATATGCCACATTGGAAGCAAACCTAGTGAATTCCTGCATGGATTCAAACACTATTTACTTGTGTTAAAAAGAAGGAAAAATGTTGAATTCTGTTAAAGTGCTTAAAGTCACTTTTAGCTAAGGTTCTTATCTATCATCCTGTCATTAGCATCCTCACCACCAACCCCATCACGATATACGTTGTATTTACGTTGGGCTTTTCAAGTTCAAAGCACAAAGCACTCACATCAGGCAATTAATCACCTTGAGGGATCTGTGTTGGGTGGAATGCTTCCCAGCAAACGTACCCCTTAACGTGTCACTGGAGGATCCACTCGCCAGGAGTGTTCCTGGCCTACAAATTTGATGTCATATGTTGGCATTTTGTCAGATTTCAAATATACATTTTCCCCTAACAAACTGACAGCCCTATTTTCTGAATCAAAGGAAAAGTGATTTTACTGATCTTTTAGCATTAAGAATCACTCTCTCCATTCGGGTGTTTCTGGGTAGTAGCCACAGTTTAGACACATCTAAAAGAGAGGGGGAAGAAAAGGATGGAGGAAGTAAAATTAAATAAATATATTAATTGTTTTTCAATGAGAAAGTGAACGATAGAAAAAAAGTAATTAAATCTGAGGAGATTTATAATGGGAAACAGATGTCGGTGTGAAAGTAATTTGAAATAACCAAAGGGTTCCGAGACATCTTCCAAGAATATGTTTTAATACATAAACATTTAACAGCACAATAGCTAAGCCAAAATTGCCCAATTTCAAAACTTCACCTGCGTTCTTACATTTACTTTTTATTCCTTGATTAACAAAGAAAAGGAGGGCTTCCCATATTTGAGCTGCTTATTAACAATTCTTTATTTATGATGGACAGGGAAACCAGGCATATCTGTTTCACTTTTCTGTCCTGGTAGGTTTCATATTCTGTTTCTAATTCCCATGCCCCCGTGCTGTTCTATTTGAATTTCCAATGCAGCAGAGGAAATGGCTTCTAAAATATTAAAATCCTGTTTTCATTGACTTTCTTTACGCTTTGTGACCACATTTCTATTCAGATCAGGTTTCACAGCTTTTAACTTTTCCAAGTCTAAATTTAAAGTTAGTGCAACTTCACGGTACCCCTTAAGGGGATAGCTCTTATAACAAGGGAGAAGCAGTCTGGAAACTGCAGAGAAGCCAGACCGATGGGGTGATTCTTTTTTTTCTTAATTTTACTCCTCTTTACAGACTTTTTGAAAGTGTTTCAAGCTAAAACTATACTTTAAACAGGGGTTCATTTGGGAAAGACATCAACCTGGGAAACGTCTCCAAGAAACAAACCTCACTGGGTTGACTTTGCCTGGAAAACAGTGTCAGCCACATCTCCAACCCTCACTCCAGGGTTTTCCTCCCTACCCCCAATCTTGCCTTCTCTAGGTCCCCATCCTACACTGGAATCCTTCTTATTGTGTCTAACCCTAGGCCTTTATCGCTCCCTCCCTGAAGACCAAGCAATACAATCTAGAAAAATGAAGCAGACCATTCTCTCTGAGGGCATCAGTTCCTAAAACCCCAGTTCAGACCCTAAGAAAAACTCTCTGAGAAATTGAACTTGGGTCCTCTGGCATCTGCCCCAGGGAACTTGCTTGACTTTCCCTAAGTCACAAGCCTCACTGTAATGTTATATATAGTTCTAATAATTAATGCCTGTATAGTATTTTATAGTTCATAAAGCCTTTTCATATCTTCACAAGAGCTCTGTGACAGAAGGTGGGCAGCTTTTGTTTTATCTACATTTTATAGATGAGGAAACTTTTTTTCAGAGAGACTGCATGAATTGTCTGAGATCATAAAGATAATTAGTAGAGAAGCCAGAGCTCCAGCTCAGGCCTCCTAGTTCCCAATGCTATTTTCCTTCCCCTACAAGCATGTGTGTTTCTATAATTCTCTTTTCTGAAAGCAGGGTCATTCTCAGAAGCATTTATTTTCCTGGTGCCTCCTCTTCATCCCAAGTACGAGAGGGCCAAAAAAAGTTTTGGGGAATTCACTTAGACCACAGTCACTCATCTTGTGTGCAGAGGGGTCCCATCTAAACTTTATCTCCACTTCACTTTGATCTATGTTAGCCTTAGTTAAAGATGGTTTTCAATTCAAAAAATACTTGTGGAGTATAGTCCAGGCACTGTACTAAGCTCTGAGGAGACAACATTAAATAAGACCAACCCCTAGCCAGCCAGTGAGGTGTTTACAGTCTAAATTAAATATACAATTACAGCCCAATATAACAAAATGGTCATGGAAGGCTTCCTGGGAAAAGGGACATATAAATTAAGGCCTGAAAAAATGAGTTAGCCAAGTGAAGAGGTGGGGAAAAAATATTTTTGGTTTAAATACACACACACACACACACACACACACACACACACACACACACACACACATCTCACTGAGGAGTTGCTTAATGGGTATAGAGTTTCAGTCTTGTAAGATGAAAAAGTTCCGGAGATTGGTTGCACAACAATGTGCATGTACTTAATACCAACTATACACATAAAAATGGTTAAGATGGTAAATTTTATGTCATGTGTATTTTACCAAAATTAAAAATAAAATATTTGGGTTTTTTTCAACATGTATAATGATACAAATCCCAGTCCACCATTCCTGAACTTTTGGGCACTGAAATGTGACCTCTGGAATCAGTTTTTACTGATTTTCCTGGTGGGAAGTTTCAGTCTCACTTTTGGTCAACTCTGATAGGGGACAACCCTAAGTAAAAGGAGTACTCATTGTGATTTCCCCCAACTTCAGCCTCCTTTCACCCCACTCACAGCCTTGAGCTCCTCCAGACCTGCCCAGATGAACCAGGTGAAAGTGCACACAAGAGAACATTTTTTTTCAGCTGAGACCATGCCAAGGAAAGGAGATCTGGGCATGGTGATTTAAAATAGTGCCAAAAAGAAAAAAAAAAAACTGTGTAAAAAATAATTTAATTATCTTAAGAAAGCCATGCCTTGTAAGCTCACCTACTCCTAGGATTTTTGTTGCTGCTGTTGTTTTTTCATTGGCTTTTTTTTTTTTTTAAATAAAGATCCTTCTGAGCATCTCCAGTTTGGACTGACAAGGGGAATACTTGTAGTGGCAAGGGGTCCATTTGTAGTGGTGGCACTGAAACGTGTCTGAAGCACTGGGAAACGCTGACAGGGCTGAAACAGTGAGGAAGGTGACATGGGCCTAAAGTGACTGCTGATCCCTTCCCACACAGGGTTAAATTATACTAGTCCAGCACACCAGGCACATTCCCGTTTTCCCAGAACACTGGGCAGAATTGCCAGCATTGGGATTTTCAGAAGTTGGAAACACTCTGAGGAAAATGTTAACAGAAGAAGGGAAGGGATACGCGAGAGCCATCTCACCTGGTCTCTCCCTGCCCCCTCTTTCCCTACCTTTTCCCATTTATACACTCCAGAAAACTGTGTGCTCCTCAGAGGCCAATAAACAACTGTAAGTAACCATATGGATTCTGAGGGAAACCAAACTTGAAACAGCAAGCCGAGCAACACTAAAAGCCTATCTGAGATTCTTAAATTCTACACAGTTCCCACCTAAGAAAGAAAAATCACAGTCAGCTGTGAGCTCAAGCAAGATTAAGGATCTTTCAAAGAGTTTCCATCGGCTTCAGGATAACAATCCAACCACCCTAGCATGGCATGCAGGACCTTTTGTGATCTGGCCCCTGTTTCATTTTTCCAGCCACATATATCACCACTCTCCTCTCACACTTACTCAAGCCAAACTGAACATAGTATTTGCAGTTCCCTGAACCTACCATATTATAGGTAAGCCGCCAAATATATATATCTATATATACACATACACACACACACATACACACACACATATACATATACATATTAATATATATACATTAAAACATATGTGTGTATATATATTATGATTCCTAGTAGATAGATGTTTCTTTTTTATCTAAATTCCAGAAGGAGACTGGCAGCCCACATCACTTGGGTTCATGTCTCACAAGCCAGAACTAGTCCTAACTCTAGGCTGGGAAATGTAGTCTCTAGCTGGGTGTCCACATGCTCAGCTAAAACTTGGAAGGTTTAGTTCTAAAATGAAGGAAGGAACAGATGTTGAGAGACATTTAACAGTCTGCATTGTCTCCCATCTCTGTATCTTTACACAACTGCTTCCCTTTGTCAGAATGTCCCTCCCCTGGATAATTCCCCACATCCTTAGGTAGCTCCGACATCAGCTTCTCTGGGAGCAAATGCTTGCTCTGCATTCTTTGAGCATCTGTGCTTCTCTCTGCCCCAGCATTTATCCCACTCTTATTGTAATTGTCTACTTGTCAGCCTTCCTATCAGATCACGGGCTCAAAAGAACAGGGACTATGTCTTTTATTTTTACATTCACAGAGCTAAGGCTAGTGCGTGGCTCATAGTGGGCACCCAATAAATGATTGTGGAATGAAGAAATAAAATACAAGAAGAGCAGAAATTATCTGGAAATTCTAAGCAGGGTTCTGTTCCAGTTAATCTGGAAATTGTCATATTATTTCTTAAGAGTAATCATTTTAACTTTTTTTACCTGCTTCAATATGTCCATGGTTCCTAGTTGTGTCCATATTCCACATTAATTCTGATGCTTTGGAAAAAGTAAAGATTGTTTTTCAAAAACATGATTGAAATAATACAGGTAGCTAAGTGCGGGTATTAGATTAATTCAGAAGTGGGTTATTTGGAATTTGGAACAAATTTGTCATAAAAATATCTTATACATGGTGGTTGGGCATCCAACCAAGCCACAAAAAAACTAAAATTCATAATGTAACTAAACTCAGGTTATGCAGAATGAGGGCGATTCTCTGGAGAACTCAGAGCTCCAATTTTGCCCCCAACCCAACTTTATACTTCCAACTGAGTTTGGGAGTGTCTTAGTTTAGGTTCTCCCAGAAGTAGGCCCTGAGAAAAGGACTGCAGTGCAGGTGGTATATTTGGGAGGTGCAGGGAACATATGTAGAGAAGTGGAAAGTGATACAGGGAAGAAAAGCAGCCAACATAAGGTGTGCTATTAAACCTGCTACCATGGAGAACAACTACCTGAAGTTTAATCCTACAAGGAAACTCTGGAAATGGGGTAAAATGCATGCTTCTAAATAATCCACCCAAGGGACAAGGGAATTAGGGTATTTATATATCAACTCCTGAGTCACTATTAGAGGGCCTGGGGGTGGGGGATGGGCACATGTTGATTCCTTAATCCTGTATCCTTGGTTCCAGACAAACAAAGTCCTCAGGCACAGAAATACAGATAACTGGCAGTTGGAAGTCATCAGGCACACACTAAGAGGGCTGAAAAAATGCCAGCACTGGGGGGCGCCTTCAAGATGGCAGAGGAGTAAGACATGGAGATCAGCTTCCTCCCCATCAAAACCACATCTACATGTGGAACAACTCCTACAGAACACCTACTGAATGCTGGCAGAAGACCTCAGACTTCCCAAAAGATGCCCTCAGGCGACCTACATGTAGAGGCAGGGCCAAAACCAAAGCTGACCACAGGAGCTGTGTGAACAAAGAAAAGAAAAGGAAATTTCTCCCAGCAGCCACAGGAGCAGCAGATTAAATCTCCACAATCAACTTGATGTACCCTGCATCTGTGGAATACCTGAATAGACAACGAATCATCCCAAAATTGAGGCGGTGGACTTTGGGAGCAACTGTAGACTTGGGGTTTGCTTTCTGCATCTAATTTGTATCTGGTTTTATGTTTATCTTAGTTTAGTATTTAGAGCTTATTATCATTGGTAGATTTGTTTATTGATTTGGTTGCTCTTTTCCTTTTTTATTTTTAATATATATATATATTTTTTTCCAACATATATTTTTTTTCCTTTTTCTCCTTTTGTGAGTGTGTATGTGTATGCTTCTTTGTGTGATTTTGTCTGTATAGCTTTGCTTTTGCCATTTGTCCTAGGTTTCTGACTGTCCGTTTTTTGGTTTTTATTTATTTTTTTTTTTTAGAGTAGTTTTTAGCGCTTGTTATCATTGGAGGATTTGTTTTTTGGTTTGGTTGCTCTCTTCTTTCTTTCTTTCTTTTTTTAATTACTTTTTAATTTTTTTCTTTTTAATAACTTTTTTCTAGTTTAATAACTTTATTTTATTTTATTTATTTATTGTTTCTTTCGTTCTTTCCTTTTCTCCCTTTTCTTCTGAGCCATGTGGCTGACAGGGTCTTGGTGCTTTGGCTGGGTGTCAGACCTGAGCCTCTGAGGTGGGAGAGCTGTGTTCAGGACAATTGGTCCACAGGAGACCTCCCGGCCCTACATAATGTCAAACAGCAAAAGCTCTCCCAGAGATCTCCCTCTCAACGCTAAGACCCAGCTCCACTCAACGACCAGCAAGCTACACTGCTGGACACCCTATGCCAAACAACTAGCAACACAGGAACATAACCCCATCCATTAGCAAAGAGGCTGCCTAAAATCATAATAAGGTCACAGACACCCCAAAACACACCACCAGACGTGGACCTGCCCACCAGCAAGACAACATCCAGCCTCATCCACCAGAACACAGGCACTAGTCCCCTCCACCAGGAAGCCTACACAACCCACTAAAACAACCTTACCCACTGGGAGCAGACACCAAAAACAGAGGGAACTACAAACCTGAAGGCTGTGAAAAGGAGACCCCAAACACAGTAAGTTAAGCAAAATGAGAAGACAGAGAAATATGCAGCAGATGAAGGAGCAATGTAAAAACCCACCAGACCTAACAAATGAAGAGGAAATAGGCAGTTTATCTGAAAAAGACTTCAGAGTAATAGTAAAGATGATTCAAAATCTTGGAAACAGAATGGAGAAAATACAAGAAACGTTTAAAAAGGACCTGGAAGAACTAAAGAGCAAACAAACAATGATGAACAACACAATAAATGAAACGAAAAATTCTCTAGAAGGAATCAATAGCAGAATAATAACTGAGGCAGAAGAACAGATAAGTGACTTGGACAATAAAATAGTGGAAATAACTACCACAGAGCAAAATAAAGAAAAAAGAATGAAAAGAACTGAGGACAATCTCAGAGACTTCTGGAACAACATTAAATGTACCAAAATTTGAATTATAGGGGTCCCAGAAGAAGAAGAGAAAAAAAAAGGGACTGAGAAAATATTTGAAGAGATTATAGTTGAAAACTTCCCTAATATGGGTAAGGGAATAGTCAATCAACTCCAGGAAGTGCAGAGAGTCCCATACAGGATAAATCCAAGGAGAAACATGCCAAGACACATACTAATCAAACCATCAAAATTTAAACACAAAGAAAAAATATTAAAAGCAGCAAGGGAAAAACAAGAAATAACATACAAGGGAATCCCCATAAGGTTAACAGCTGATCTTTCAGCAGAAACTCTGCAAGCCAGAAGGCAGTGGCAGAACATATTTAAGGTGCTGAAAGGGAAAAACCTACAACCAACATTACTCTAGCCAGCAAGGATCTCATTCACATTCGATGGAGAAATTAAAACCTTTAAAGACAAGCAAAAGCTAAGAGAATTCAGCACCAGCAAACCAGCATTACAACAAATGCTAAAGGAACTTCTCTAGGCAGGAAACACAAGAGAAGGAAAAGACCTACAATAACAAACCCAAAACAATTAAGAAAATGGTAATAGGAACATACATATCAATAATTACCTTAAATGTAAATGGATTAAATGCTCCAACCTAAACACATAGACTGGCTGAATGGATACAAAAACAAGACCCATATATATGCTGTCTATAAGAGACCCACTTCAGACCTAGGGACACATACAGACTGAAACTCATTCTACGAGACCACCACCACCCTGATACCAAAACCAGACAAAGACATCACAAAGAAAGAAAACTACAGGCCAATATCACTGATGAACATAGATGCAAAAATCCTCAACAAAATACTAGCAAACAGAATCCAACAGCACATTAAAAGGATCATACACCATGATCAAGTGGGGTTATTCCGAGGAATACAAGGATTCTTCAATATATGCAAATCAATCAATGTGATAAAACATATTAACAAATTGAAGGATAAAAATCATATGATCATCTCAATAGATGCAGAAAAAGCTTTCAACAAAATTCAACACCCATTTATGATAATAACCCTCCAGAAAGTAGGCATAGAGGGAACTTACCTCAACATAATAAAGGTCATATATGACAAACCCACAGCCAACGTCGTTCTCAATGGTGAAAAACTGAAACCATTTCCACTACAATCAGGCACAAGACAAGGTTCCCCACTCTCACCACTATTATTCAACATAGTTTTGGAAGTTTTAGCCACAGCAATCAGAGAAGAAAAAGAAATAAAAGGAATCCAAATCGGAAAAGGAGAAGTAAAGCTGTCACTGTTTGCAGATGACATGATACTATACATAGAGAATCCTGAGGATGCTACCAGAAAACTACTAGAGCTAATCAATGAATTTGGTAAAGTAGCAGGATACAATATTAATGCACAGAAATCTCTTGCATTCCTATAAACTAATGATGAAAAATCTGAAAGAGAAATTAAGGAAACACTCCCATTTACCATTGCAACAAAAAGAATAAAATACCTAGGAATAAACCTACCTAAGGAGACAAAAGACCTGTATGCAGAAAACTATAAGACACGGATGAAAGAAACTAAAGATGATACAAACAGATGGAGAGATATACCATGTTCTTGGATTGGAAGAATCAACATTGTGTAAATGACTATCCTACCCAAAGCAATCTACAGATTCAATGCAATCCCTATCAAACTACCAATGGCATTTTTCACAGAACTAGAACAAAAAATTTCACAATTTGTATGGAAACACAAAAGACCCTGAATAGCCAAAGCAATCTTGAGAAAGAAAAACGGAGCTGGAGGAATCAGGCTCCCTGACTTCAGACTATTCTACAAAGCTACTGTAACCAAGACAGTATGGTACTGGCACAAAAACAGAAATATAGAACAATGGAATAGGATAGAAAGCCCAGAGATAAACCCACACACAAATGGTCACCTTATCTTTGATAAAGGAGGCAAGAATATACAATGGAGAAAAGACAGCCTCTTCAATAAGCAGTGCTGGGAAAACTGGACAGCTACATGTAAAAGAATGAAATTAGAACACTTCTTAACAGCATACACAAAAATAAACTCAAAATGGATTAAAGACTTAAATGTAAGGCCAGGCACTATAAAACTCTTAGAGGAAAACATAGACAGAATACTCTATGACATAAATCACAGCAAGATCCTTTTTGACCCACCTCCTGGAGAAATGGAAATAAAAACAAAAATAAACAAATGGGACCTAATGAAACTTAAAATCTTCTGCACAGCAAAGGAAACCATAAACAAGACGAAAAGACAACCCTTAGAATGGGAGAAAACATTTGCAAACGAAGCAACTGACAAAGAATTAATCTCCAAAATATACAAGCAACTCATGCAGCTCAGTATCAAAAAAACAAACAACCCAATCCAAAAATGGGCAGAAGATCTAAATAGACATTTCTACAAAGAAGATATACAGATTGCCAACAAACACGTGAAAGAATGTTCAACATCACTAATCATTAGAGAAATGCAAATCAAAATTACAGTGAGGTATCCCCTCACACCAGTCAGAATGGCCATCATCAAAATATCTGCAAACAATAAATCCTGGAGAGGGTGTGGAGTAAAGGGAACCCTCTTGCACTGTTGGTGGGAATGTAAATTGATACAGCCACTATGGAGAACAGTATGGAGGTTCCTCAAAAAACTAAAAATAGAACTACAATACGACCCAGCATTCCCACTACTGGGCATATACCCTGAGAAAACCATAATTCAAAAAGAATCATGTACCGGGCTTCCCCAGTGGCGCAGTGGTTAAGAATCCGTCTGCCAATGCAGGGAACACGGGTTCAAGCCCTGGTCTGGGAAGATCCCACATGCCACGTAGCAACTAAGCCCATGCACCGCAACTATTGAGCCTGTGCTCTAGAGCCCACGTGCCACAACTACTGAGCCGTGTGCCACAAGTACTGAAGCCCACGCACCCAGAGCCCGTGCTCCACAATAAGAGAAGCCACTGAAATGAGAAGACTGTGCGCCGCAACAAAGAGTAGCCCCCGCTCGCTGCAACCAGAAAAAGCCCGCGCACAGCAACAAAGACCCAACGCAGCCAAAATTAAAAATAAATAAATAAATTTTTTAAAAAAGAGTCATGTACCACAGTGTTCATTGCAGCTCTATTTACAATAGCCAGGACATGGAAGCAACCTAAGTGTCCATCGACAGATTAATGGATAAAGAAGATGTGGCACATATATACAATGGAATATTACTCAGCTATAAAAACAAATGAAATTGAGTTATTTGTACAGAGGTGGGTGGACCTAGAGACTGTCATACAGAGTGAAGTAACTCAGAAAGAGAAAAACAAATACCGTATGCTAACATATATATATGGAATCTAAAAAAAAAAAAGAAAAGGTTCTGAAGAACCTAGGGGCAAGACAGGAATAAAGATGCAGACGTAGAGAATAGACTTGAGGACACAGGGAGAGGGAAGGGTAAGCTGGGACGAAGTGAGAGAGTGGCACTGACATATATACACTACCAAATGTAAAATAGATAGCTAGTGGGAAGCAGCCACATAGCACAGGGAGATCAGCTCGGTGCTCTGTGTCCACCTAGAAGGGTGGGATAGGGAGGGTGGGAGGGAGACGCAAGAGGGAGGAGATATGGGGATATATGTATACATATAGCTGATTCACTTTGTTATACAGCAGAAACTAACACAGCATTGTGAAGCAATTATACTCCAGTAAAGATGTTTAAAAGAAAAAAAAAAGCCAAGCACTGAGGAGTAGGAGAAAGGAAATAGTACCCTTATGGTACAGTTATGACATTGAAAACAAAAGAGCTCCATATGACTCCACCACCCCACCCCCCCCCAAAAAATCTCTCAAAACTAAACTGAGAAATCTGAATATCTATCTCCAGGCTCAGTCCATTAGTGCGAGCCCAATCCTCTCCTGGCCCACACTGCTCTCAAGTGAGATTGATGTAAGGGGACTGGACTTTATAATTAGGAACACAAGCCTATAGTAAGAGTAAACTTTGGTGTAAAATAACAGTTAAATGGTCAATGAGAGGCAAGTTTCTCACTTTTTCTTTTGTAAAAGTAGCTCCATTTCTGTGCTTTCCCGGTGGCAGTTGACACCTCTAGAAAGCTGAGATGCCAGCTCATTAAAGGGCCCAGGCATTAGGGGATCACTTACCTACTACCATCCTTTTGCAACAACAGTAAAATCAATCTCTGCTGTTCAAATTGGGATCTCCTATTACATTAGAGTGCAGCATTCAAAGCAACAGTGGGGGAAACGCCAATGTTTGTAGAGCTGAGGAAATCCTATAGCTGGGCATATTGTAACTGGGAAGGCATGAGGGGGAGGCAGATCCCCACCTTGGGTAACTCAAGCCCCGCTCAGTGCCTCAGAGGAAGAGAGCCTGGTCTGGTTTTTGCCTGCCATCTGCACTGCCTGGGCCCTAGGCTGTTGTTACTTCTCTCTGTTTCACCAACAGAGGCCAGGACAACTTGTCATATCGATAAACAAGCTAACAACTCAAAAGGCTCTTTTTCTAAACTACTAACTTCACTGTGAATTGAACTAAAGAACTATCGAGCAAAGAGGGTTTTTCAGACTTGAAGAAAACCACTTCCCAGAGGGGAATCTCCACTGGAGAGTCACATGGGCTGGGAAGCGCTGGGAAAATGCAATCCTGATCAAAGGAAGCTCCTTCCCCCAAAATAAACCAAGGGCTGTGTTCTTAACCAGAGAAGGAAACTTACAATAGAAGTAATAATTAAGTACTGAAATTCAAATGATATGGGTGGCAATGCAGGGATTTCACATTAAATGAAGCCTCAAATATTCATTCAACAACAGAAGTACCTTAGAACAATTTTTTTATTGGAGTATAATTGCTTTACAATGTTGTGTTAGTTTCTGCTGTACAGCGAAGTGAATCAGCTATATGTATACATATATCCCATCCGTCTTGGACCTCCCTCCCCCGCCCCATCCCACCCATCTAGGTCATCACAGAGCACCGATCTGAGCTCCCTGTGCTATACTGCAGGTTCCCACTAGCTATCTATTTTACATATGGTAGTGTATTTATGTCACACCAAATCTCCCAATCCATCCCACCCTCCCCTTCCCCCTCCCCTGTGTGCACACATCCATTCTTTACATCTGAGTCTCTATTCCTGCCCTGCAAATAGGTTCATCTGTACCATTTTTCTAGATTCCACATACATGCATTAAGTTGGTGGGAATGTAAATTGATATAGCCACTATCAAGAACAGTATGGAGGTTCCTTAAAAAACTAAAAATAGAACAATTTTTGAACTATCTTACTTAGACTCATTTTTCCCCTAAAGAATTATTTAATCCATATACATGAAAAAGCAAGTTTTCTCTGTTATAAAACAAGACATATGATTTCCCCTCACACACACACGATACTTGTTTTTTGTATATATTCTTTTTATATTTTCTTTTACATTCTCACGCTATGTGGATTTTTACTGATCCAATGCCATTATGTTTTTTAAAATTGCATTAAACTACCTATCATAAAAATCTCCAATTTTATGTACACATTTGAATGATTTTTTTAGTAAGTTTGCCAAGTTGTGCAACCATCCCAATAATCCAGTTTTAAAACATTTTCATCACCCCAATGAGATCCCTCATAACCATTTACAGTTACTTGCTGTTCCCACACCCAGGCTCTGGCAAGCTCTAATCTCCTTTCTGCTTCCATAGACTTGTCTTTTCTGAATATTTCATGTAGATCATAATATGTGGTCTTCTGCATATGACTTTTTTCACTTAGCATAACGTTTTTAAGGTTCATCCATGTTGTAAGTCTATATCAGTACCTCATTCCTTTTTATTGCTGAATAGTACTCCATTATACAGATATGACACATTTTGTTTAATCCATTTACCAACTGATAAATATTTGGGGTGTTTCCACTTTTTGGCTATTATAGATAATACTGCTATGGACATTCCCATGCAAGTCTTTATTAATAATACTGCTATGAACATTTGTGCATAAGTCTTCATGTGGACATATGTTTTTATTTCTCTTCAACTCATTTTAAAGCAGAGAAAATGAAGAGCAGAGATAAAAGAAAAAGAGCCTTCTTGTTTAGACTTAGAGTAAGTTTATACAATGTTTTCAATTGTTTAAGGAACTATTGCACTTTAAGAAAAAAAACTTTCTTAATATAAAATAACATGCACATTGAAGAAAATTTGGGAAATAAAGAAATATAGCACCTATCAACCCAACATTCAGACATGATTACTACTGAAATTTTAATGACTTTTCTTTCAGTCTTTTTATTTATTTATTTATTTGTTTGTTTGTTTATTGGCTGTGCCATGAAGCTTGTGGGATCCCTTAGTTCTCCGACCCAGACCCTCAGCAGTGAAAGCACAGCGTCCTAACCACTGGACCACTAGGGAATTCCCCAGTCTTTATTTTATACGTATGTATTTTTACACAGTTTATCTCATACTGTATATGCAGTGTTTTATCTTGCTCTTTAAATGAGTATTTCACATAGCACATTTAAATGACTGTATAATATTCCATCATATGTGATACACCATCTTTTATTTAACCATTTCCCCATTGTTCAACATTTAGGTTCATTTATTCAGTAAATATTTATTGAATGCTTAATGTGTACCAGAAACTATACTAGGCACTAATGATATAGTAATGAGCACAAACAAGCATAATCATTGTCTTCATGGAACTTATAGTCTAACATATCACTATTATAAATAATGTGATTAAAATCCTCAACACAAACCTGTATTCTCATTTTATATTAATTTCTTAGGACCGAACCTTAAAGGTAGAATTTTTGGGTGAAAGAACATTAATATCTTTAAGACTCTTAAGAAATATTGACAAGTTGCTTCCCAGAAAGGTCATACAAATTTGCATTCTTATTGGCAGTGTATAAGAGTAGCCATCTCACCATTTCTTTGTCAATGCTGCATTTATTTTAAAGATTTTTTGATATGGACCATTTTTAAAGTCTTTATTGAATTTGTTACAGTATTGCTTCTGTTTTGTACTTTGGTCTTTTGGCCGCGAGTAATGTGGGATCTTAGCTCCCCGACCAGGGATCGAACACGCACCCCCTGCATTGGAAGGCAAAGGCTCAACCACTGGACTGCCATGGAAGTCCCAATGCTGCATTTTTAACAAAGCTTCCCAGCTGCTTCAAAATCTTGTTGGAAATGGACAGGAATATTTCCATATTAATAAAATTCAACTCTTCTATCTCCCATTTTCAAACTTCTATTTATTCACTACTACAAAGTCATCTTCTTTAGCTGATAACACAGCTAAAGAAAACTCTGATGACTAACAAATCTTGTATAACAAGTTTTCCCAAACACCTGTCCATGTAGCAATTTATTTTCTTAATAAAGATCTTTTCCCTTTGGAGATACCACTTATATTTGATACCTCTAGCATATTAAATAATTTAATATAATTTTCAAAATGTACTGGTAGTTAGGATTGGACTATTTGGGGGATGCCTTTTCTCTAAGATGGAAATTTGGAGGCAAGCTCTAGACAATTATCCAAGCAACTGGGGGAGCAATCTGAATGATTTCATAAGCTATAATAATGGTTCAGATATGATAATTTCCAAAGCTGAAGGCAACTTTTGTCTTCAGCTACAGAGTGGTTTCTCTAGTATCCTGAATGAGCTTTCTTTTGATACTTCAGAACTGTCCATAGCTTCAATTTGTAGTCCCAGCAGACTTATGGAATTCTTTATCAAAACAATAACCAAGATATGGGGGGCAAGGAGAGAAATTAGTGAGGACCTCTGGAATCAAATATAAAACAAATGAATTTAAAAGCAGATGAAACAAATACATGACTTACTCTATGTCAACATTCTAAAAAACAGAATAGTATACTTCACTGCATGCTTATAGAATCACTAGTTCAAGTTGAAAGAAACCTCACAAATCTGTAGCCCAACCCTCTCTTATTTTACAACTACAACTCATGAAAATGAAATGAAATGACCTATCTGTGGTCCCACAGCAATGCATAAAAGAGACAGAACTTCAACCAAGGACTTTTGCTCCAAAACCAGATTTAGTCACCATGCAACAATTTTGACTTCTCAGCAAGCTCTGTTTTTTTGGGGGGGACCTTGCCACGCAGCATGCAGGATCTTAGTTCCCGCACCAGGGATCGAACCCCAAGACCCATGCAGTGGAAGCGCGGAGTCTTAACCACTGGACCACCAGGGAAGTCCCTCAGCAAGCTCTTAAAATGATATTCTACCTGTAAAGGAAATGGTAAATAACAGTAGCTACCATTTACTTTATTAAATATTTTCAATGTGCGAGGCTCTTTGCATACACTTTCTCACTTAATCCTCACAGCCTCCCTATGGTATGCGGCAAATGAGGAAAATGAACTAAGAGCAATTAAGTGATTTGCTCAGAGTCACACAGTTAGGAAGTACTATACACAAGGACTGGAACCTAGACTGTGCTACATGAAGTGTGGTCCGTAAGACCAACTTATTAGAAATCAGAATTTCAGGCCCCACCCAGACTTACTGGTCATAGTCTGACCTTTAAAAAGATTCTCCAGTAATTCATATGCAATTGAAGTTTGAGAAGCAATGGTAAAACCCAAAGCTTAATTTTCTTAACGGTTTCACAATACTACCTCAAACGTCTGGAAAAGTCAAGGAGACTATTAAAAATAATTGTGTAGACATCGCATAACCAAGAATTAAAAACAACCCACTGCTTTAAGAACTTTTAAACATTAACATTCAACTCTAAAAGGAAAACTGCAAATGACCATTATCTAAAACCTGCAGAGCACACAATGTTCAGTACCATCAAGTGGTATATTTCTATCAATTCCAACAAAATTTTAATCTACAAAAGAAATAAAATTTTAATCTACAAAAGCATAGAAATTCTGATATTGTTATTAATGGGAATCTCACAAATATGTGAAAACCTGGTGAGTTTACGGGGAAAGCTTCAATTCTCAATTTTCTATCTTATTTCCCTCCCTTAACATGGGAGGAAGAAGAGCAACTCCCATTTGAAAAAGAATTGAAAAACCATAAAGTGTTGCATCTAAGAAAAATTATCACAAATATATTCAGATGGTGTTCTCATTAGGTAATAAGGACTAAAAGAACATTTAAAACCTGACAGCAAGTTGAATACAAAACTCCCAACCACTGCCCATAGGAACACATTCAAGTTTAGTCTTCTTGCCATGATCCCTCCAAAAGAAACAACTTGATATTTTTGAATCTATAAACAACACATGGAACCTGTAAAGTACAGCATAAATAATAAGCAAAAATTATTTGCCAGAACTTACAGCGAAAAAGCTATGAGAAGGGGAAAAAGGAGCTCCAAACAGTACAATTAGTGTTACAAAGTTACATTAACACATAAATAATTTCAGTGGCAGGTCATAGGATTCACATGCATATTTCATCAACTGTAAGAAATAATTTTTCAATCTGACCCTGATCCTTCTGTGTACTTTGAAGTCTGCAAATCAGCAGTATAGCCTGTAAGTTTAAAGAAATTTAGAAAGAATTGTGAAGTTAAAAGGTACTTTTGATGTTTGTTCTTTTTCTTCCATCACAAGGGCATTCGATACAACCACCACAACCACTGATGAGTGGAAAATGTTAATGCCCAAGAGATTTCCATAGCAGGCATACATATTCATTTAACCCTTTACGACAACTGCCTGTCATAGGCCAGAGGTTAACTCGATGCCTCAGCGTCCTAAGTTCCTAAGCCCTGTAAACCTCCCCCCTTTTTAATAACTCTCTCATTACTGTCACTGAGCCTCATTCCCACCTACCCCCACAATCAGTCCCTAACTTCTCTTCCTGCCTTGTCACCCCTCATTTCACACAGTGTTTCAGGTTGAACCTTCTGAAGCGCAGCTCACATAACAGTACTCTGTGCTCAAAAACCTTCAGTGGTTCCCCTTTACCTACAAAAGGAAATTCATATGTATAATCTGACTCTTAGGGCCTTTCATAATATGGCCCAAATTACCTTGCCCATTTATTTTGCACACTTCCTCCACACCAACCTTAGTTTCAGGTCTGAACTCCTTGCTATTTTCCACCTCACAGCTTTTCCCTTCCTTGACTTCACTAACAGCAAGCTGGACTACGTGAGTTTGAATCCCAGATTGATTCCTTACTAGCTGCACAGCTTTGGGCAAGTCATTTAACCTCTCTGTGCCTCAATTTACTCATGTGTAAAATAGCAACAGTATCCAAATTACAGGGATGATATGAGAAACACTGGAGTTAATAAAGCATACGCAAAGCATTTAGAACAGTCCCTGGCACAGATTAAATATTACATAAGGTTAGTTATTGTTATTGTTACCATATTATTTTCTTCCTAAAATCTTGAATGTTTACCATCACTCTCCCCTTATTCTCAGATGTGAATGCTTTTCTCCCCCCATTTCTATGCTCAAACCCACCCCTCAATATCCAGCTCAAAGAAGACCTTCTTCATGAATTCATCTCAACTTCTCTTAAGGAATGCTTGGCATTTAGTAGGCAATGAAATTTATTTGTTGAAAGAATTTATTTATTTGTTGAAAGCACTGACCATGCCGCATTGTAAATGCCTGTAAATGTCTGTGTGCTCTACTGATACGTAAACTCTTTGAGGGCAACTACAGCCATAACCTCAGCATTGGCTCAATGTCTAGTCCCTAGTGTCCTTAACATATATCCATTATTTGAACAAATAAATGAAAGCTGAACTCCTCTAGCATCATATTTGTACTTGTCATATGTTCAATTTCATATTAATCATGGTATATTATTTAATATATATATAATATTAATATATTGTATTACTTGAGGTAAGATCCATATCTGATTTGTATTTAGATCCCCAGCTACTGGCATACACTCATATATACTAGGTACGTAATTTTTTTTTAATGCATAGATTTTTTATATTTATTTATTTAGTTTATTATTTATTTTATTATTTATTTTATTTTTGGCTGCGTTGGGTCTTCGTTGCTGTGCACAGGCTTTTCTCTAGTTGTGGTGAGTGGGGGCTACTCTTCATTGCGGTATGCAGGCTTCTCATTGCGGCAGCTTCTCTTGTTGCGGAGCATGGGCTCTAGGCACACGGGCTTCAGTAGTTGTGGCACGTGGTCTCAGTAGTTGTGGCACGCAGGCTTCAGTAGTTGTGGCGCATGGGCTTCAGTAGTTGTGGCATGCGGGCTCTAGAGCGCAGGCTCAGTAGTTGTGGCGCACGGGCTTACTTGCTCCGCGGCATGTGGGATCTTCCCGGACCAGGGCTCGAACCCATGTCCCCTGCATTAGCAGGCGGATTCTTAACCACTGTGCCACCAGGGAAGCCCCCTAATTTTTTAAAAAGGAAGAATGGAAGGAGACAGGGAAGGAGGGAGGGAGGGAGGGAGAGAGGGAGGGAGGAAGGAAGGAAGGAAGGGAGGGAGGGAGGGAGGGAGGGAGGAAGGAAGGAAGGAAGGAGGGAAGAAACAGAGAGAGAGGGAGGGAGGGAAAAAAGGGAAGGAGGGAATGTGTCAAACACTAGTGTTAATGTATTATATGAATCATTTCCCTTTTGCTGATTCCCACTGTCAGAACGTTTCCATCCAGACTGACAGAAAATTCACTATGCCATAAAAATTAATTTTGTTATGCAAGATTTCTCTACATTCCAAAATCATATGCCAGCCACACTGCCAAGGGTTTTTTTTACAAACTCCACCCTCTAGTGTCTCCTTATAAAAAGAAAAAAGTGGCATGGCGGGTAGGTCTCCAACAAGCAGTAGAACTGTCAAAGAGTTTTTTCTGTTCATTTTCCTTATGAACAATCCTTATGGTTTGTGTCAGTCCCATGGTTCAAAGTTAGAGCAGGAATTTCTCCCTTTCCCCCATCCCCACAGTGAAATTCAAGCATCCTCCTTCCTCTGGAATGCTTCTTGGTATCAGCTAAGCAAGATTGTAATAGTATCCAGAGCTCAATAAAGACTATGCCAACCAGGAAAGAGAAGGGCGTGGGAGCCAAACTGACCTGGACACAAACCCAGCTCCCCGTCTTACTCCCTATATGAACCCTTGCATTTTACCTAAACTCTATAAGCGTCTGACAGTTATAATGATTTAATAAAGTAATGCTTATAGTACACCTAGCACATAGTAAACACTTAACAAATGATAGCTATCGATGTAAAAAATAATTCTTAGAAGCTGTCCATGAACCATGAAATTATGTTCTTGCCAATGAGGATTTGCTCTGATTGTTATTGTTCTTTATCTTGTCCAATCTTTAAATAGAATATTTTGACACTGATCAAGCATTTAATCGAGTGAAATAATATAAATATAAAAAATTTCTAAACAACTCAACATAGTAAATAAATTCAAATAAAATCAGACACTTAAAATGGCTTAAAAATTTACATATAAGACATGACACCATAAAACTCCTAGAAAAGAACATAGGCAAATCATAAATCTTACCAATGCTTTCTTAGGTCAGTCTCCCAAGGCAATAGAAATAAAAACAAAAGAGAGGCATGGACTTATATATACTACCAAACGTAAAATAGATAGCTAGTGGGAAGCAGCCGCATAGCACAGGGAGATCAGCCTGGTGCTTTGTGTCCACCTAGAAGGGTGGGATAGAGAGGGTGGGAGGGAGACGCAAGAGGGAGGAGATATGGAGATATATGAATACGTATAGCTGATTCACTTTGTTATAAAGCAGAAACTAACACACCATTGTAAAGCAATTATACTCCAATAAAGACGTTAAAAAAAATTTTTTAAATAAACAAATGGGACCTAATCAAACTTATAAGCTTTTGCACAGCAAAGGAAACCGTAAACAAAAAGGCAGGGCTTCCCTGGTGGCGCAGTGGTTGACAGTCTGCCTGCCAATGCAGGGGACACGGGTTCGAGCCCTGGTCTGGAAGGATCCCACATGCCGCAGAGCAACTGGGCCCGTAAGCCACAATTATTGAGCCTGCGTGTCTGGAGCCGTGCTCTGCAACGAGAGGCCGTGACAGTGAGAGGCCCGCGCACCGCAATGAAGAGTGGCCCCCGCTCCCGCAACTGGAGAAAGCCCTCGCACAGAAACGGAGACCCAACATGGCCAAAAATAAATAAATAAATAAATAAATTTATTAAAAAAACAAAAAGGCAACCCACGGACTGGGAGAAAATATTTGCAAATTATGTGACTGACATGGGCTTAATTTCCAAAATATACATACAGCTCATACAACTCAATAACAATAAAACAAACAACCCAGTTGAAAAATGGGCAGAAGACCTAAATAGACATTTCTCCAAAGAAGATATACAGATGGCCAACGGGCACATGAGAAGATGCTCATCCTCGCTAATTATTAGAGAAATACAAATCAGAACTACAATGAGGTGTCACCTCACACCAGTCAGAATGGCCATCATTAAAAAGTCTACAAAAAAAAAAAAAAGTCTACAAACAATAAATGCTGGAGAGGGCGTGGAGAAAAGGAAACCCTCCTACACTGTTGGTGGGAATGTAAATTGGTGTAGCCACTATGGAAAACAGTATAGAGGTTCTTTAAAAAACTAAAAATAGAGTTGCCATATGATCCAGCAATCTGACTCCTGGGCGTATATCTGGATAAAACTCTAATTTGAAAAGATACATGCACCCCAATGTTCATAGCAGCACCATTTACAATTGCCAAGACATGGAAACAACCTAAATGTCCATCGACAGATGAATGGATAAAGAAGATATCTTCTTTATCCATTCATATATATATATATATATATATATATATGAATGGATAATATGGAATATTACTCAGCCATAGGAAAAGAATGAAATAATGCCATTTGCAGCAACATGGATGGGTCTAGAGATTATCATACTAAGCAAAGTTAAGTCAGAAAGAGAAAGACAAATACAATATAATATCACTTATATGTGGAATCTCAAATATAACACAAATAAACATATCTATGAAACAGAAACAGACTCACAGATATAGAGAACAGACTTGTGGTTGCCAAGGGGGGGTGAGGGAGGGAAGGTTTGGGAGTTTGGGATTAGCAGGTGCAAACTATTACATACAGGATGGATAAACCACAAGGTCCTACTGTATAGCACAGGAAACTATATTCAATATCTTATGATAAACCATAATGGAAAAAAACATGAAAAAGAATATATATATGTATATATATGGATCAATTTGCTGTACAGCAGAAATTAATACAACATTGTAAATCAACTATACTTCAATAAATTTTTTTTTTTAATCTGATACTTAAATGAGTATTTCCAAAGACTGTGTGTATATCTTACTTGATGGAAAAATTAATTTTTTAATAAAGTCACCTCTAAAATTACTGTCTTACTAATTTCCCATCATTCTCTATTATAAATGATGGGAAGTAAAAGACATAATATGCTGGCCTGAAAATTTTGTCTAAGGCCATTAAAATGCTGATCATTGAAATCAAACGATTGAACGCTAACTGATGATTCTAATTGTCTCTTAACAGTTTATATTTCCCGTGCAGCAGCAACCTAAGTATCTTTTGTTTGCCATTAGCTACCCATTTTCCTCCCTGAACCACAGAATTTCCGATAATCCCCAATTTTACACCCACTGCTTCTATCATTATGGCATTGCCCTCCTTCATTGCCTAATAAGGCTGGGCAATACTTTCACTCTGCACAGTTTAATACATAGCACTTTAATTTTGAGGATGGAGAATATATAAAATGAATTATATATATATATATAATTCCTTGCTTTATTAGGCTTATTGTATTGCATGCTGTGTTTACTTAAAAAGAGAACTACTCATACTACATATAACATCCAAAAATGTTGTATATGGGCCCTTACTGAATTAATAAAGCTTTTCTTATACATCCAGGATCATCATAAAATGTATTTGTGAAGTGTTAATGGAAGAATATTTCCTATGTCTAGTCAGTGGCGTTCCCAATCTCTGCCAAGCTTTAAAAAAAAAAAAAAATTCTGCATTAAAACAAGTAAGAATCAATGTTCCTCATTAGCAAATAATTCTTTGTTCATCAGTGAGCAATGCTACCAAGATGACAAATTAAGAACTGTGGATTTTTCAGCCTTCGCATTTTAGGGAATACTTCAAATAGATAGTTTAACTTAAAGGGTTACCCCACCAATCATCCTGAGTTCCCAGAAGTTAAGAAAAGAATGGTTCTGATTCAAACAGTTTCATATACTTGCCAAAATAGAGGGAAAGAACCTTGCTCATCATAAGAGTAAATTCTCCTTTCTAAAGGGAGGATAATAATGCTAATCACCATTATAAAACTAATTAAAGAATTTTGAAATTATCTGAAAAGGTCCTCCAAGACCATTCAGAAAAGGAACACTATGTAATTTAAATAGTTTTTCGGTTGTGTATTACTTTAAAAATTACATCATAGGCTCTATATATTGGCCTGCACAGGATTGGATTATATTTCCAATAAAACAAAAGCCACTCAGCTTCTGCTGCTGCTGTAATTGGCACTTCAGTCTTTCTGCCCAGTTAGCACAAGTTCCCATGAAAGATACTGAACCTACTTGAAGTTGTCAAAAATCCTTTAGAAAATAGGGGTTTTGGTGGAAGCAACCTGCCAATAATATTGAGCGAGCTAAATAAGGAAAAACGGCTAAGCAAGGCTGGCCCACATCCAAGCTCTGAACGCACTGTCGATGTGGCAGGGCATCAGTTCAAAAGATCATCTCCTCAGTAGCAGAAAAGCAAAGTTCAAAGTGAATGTTTCAAGGAAGCTAATTTCATGTTTGCGTTTAATCTCCATATTAAAGAAAGATCAGACAAATGGTATTTAGAGAAACTCTAAGGTTAAATCCAAATTCTGGGACTCAAACTATCTTTGCCTTTTGGGAGAATAGCCATTTGGGAGACTAAACAATAAATACAAAAATATTTTTACAAAGGACATTAGATTCCTCTATACTTTGTACTCTCAGAAGAAGAAAGTGAGAGTATTCTGTTTCCTGATATACTGTACTAACCATATTCACTAGTCATTGGAGATGACTCTATTCGATATATCTTTCTTTAAGGGCTGTCTGGCTCTCTTTCCCTTGGAATTCCAAATGTGCCAGGCTGCCAGATCATCTTCTCACCAAAGTATAAAATATTCCTGGACAGGTAAAATAGTCTCTTTCACATGCCTTTTACTTTGGATATTTACATTTCCTATGTAATTTTAATGTACCTGTAAATCAAAAGCATCTACTGGAAGCAAAAAGCAGACCTGGGGTTTGGTGATATTTTGTGCTGCCAGGACCGGGAGCTATTAATGCATGTCTAAGATTTTCACATCTTTCATATGGGTTGTATGCCATCTGAATCTTATTAAACTGCCGATGGCCATGACTGAGCCAGATTATTATGAAAAATTTGATACTGACAACAGAATGACTTCTGTTGAAACAGGCCTTCAAATTGAAATAATGGGGATTATATTGGAAAAAAATTCTTGAGCAAAGCTTTTTAATACATACAAGTAATTGAGTAAACTAAGCCTACCCAATATCCTGCCTTCTAGTCTCTAGGCTCATCCACTGACCAGGCTTAGCCAACTTCAAACACCTGAGAGCTGATCCAATGATCCTGCCCAAGGTGGTGGGGCCCTGCTGGCTGTAACTCAGTGGGAAGCCATTACTGCAGTACAGACTGGAGAAAAGAAAACAGATTTTGTTTAATGGTTTTTCTCAAGTCTTTAGGAAAAGCGCAAAAGTAAATATAATTTTTATTCAGCCAGAGAGGGAGGGAAAACATTCACCCTAAAATCAAAGGAAGAAAAACAGAGGGTGGACCTTGGCTCTTTACATCTTATCCTTTTCCACAGAGAATTAAGACATCTTACAGATAAGAGTAAAGAAAAGGATAGAGGAAAATTTAAGTGAGGTGCTAAGTTGTGACCAAGAAGAAAGAATATAAATTGACCCACCATGGCTGAGCTCCATGCTTCTTCCCAACTAAACCCAAAGAAGAGTAGGATAGTGGTGTGCTTCTCACTATCAGAGAATAGGAAACATACTAATATTCAGTGGAAGCAGATATTTTCCTACTACTAATTTTTAAGAAAATTTTATGTGAGATCTCTTGTGGGCATTCTAATTTATGTGATAGGCAAGGTCTTTGATGACATTCTCAAGGCAAATGTGATAACAGGTTTTACAGGTGTATCAGTTGGGGTTCTCCGGAAAAACAGATCTAAAAATGTATTTCAAGGATTGGCTCATGGGATTATGGAGGCTGGCACAACTGAAATCTGTAGGGCAGGCCAGCAGGCTGGAAACTCAAGGCAGAATTTCTGTTATAGTCTTGGGGCAGATTTCTTTTTCTTTTTTTTTTTTTCAGGAAATCTCAGTTTTTGCTCATAAAGCTTTCAACTAATTGGATGAGCCCGCATATACTACCCAGGATAATCTCCTTTACTTACAGTCAACTGTTGTAAATGTTAATCACATCTACAAATTACCTTCACAGCAACAGCTAGACTAGTGTTTGACCAAACAACCGGGCACCATAGCTTAGCCAACTTGACACATAAAATGAACCATCATAACAGGCCTATGTTATTAATAGCATCTCTCATAAAAGTTAAGGGTACATCAGCAGAAGAAAGGTGCCTGAGAGACCAAGGTAATTTGAGCCATCACCATAAAGGATCACGTAAATAAATTATAATATATTCTTACAATGAAATAGTATGCAACCAGTAAATAGCGTGATTTCAAATAATATTTAATAACATAAGAAAACATTTCTGATTTAGTAATAAGTAAAAGAAACAAATTTTAAATATATATATATGGTGTGTTCCCTACATTGTAAAGTAAGTTACTAATGCATATAGTTTAGAATGCATATAGTTTAAAGTTTTAACAGCCGTATCTCTGGAACACAGAACTATGAGTGATTTTTATTATTTTCCTATATTTCCTATAATTTGTATAAATTACTTTATGATTAGAAAAAACTCATTGAATAGTCAATTTGACTATTTAAGAGCCTAATTTAAGATCCTAATCCTGACTCCTGCCTGAAGGGCACATTAACTCAGCCATTCTGCAGAGGCCTCATAGCACCTGCAGTCAGAGCCAAGGTTTCCCCCCAAAAGTGGTTCTAGATCTATGCCAGACATGAATAAATGGTAAATTAAGGTCTTAAAGTTCTTTACCATATATCATCTCTAAAATTATTTGGTTTAAGTTGTTTTCAAAGCAGAAGTAACTTAAGACAGTAAAAGAAATTGCCAATGTTGCTCCAAGGAAATGTCTGGTTTTGAGCAGGCTTCCAGGAAGCAACTGGATGATTTAGCTGCTGATTGGAATACAGCAAGGCCACTCACCCAGATGGCGGCAGAGTGAGGTCTAGGATAAATGAGCACCCTTTCCTATACTCTGCAGGCTCTTCCAGGACAGGAGTAAGAGAATGGATGGTCTTCTCCCTTTCCACAAACCTACTATTCTCCCTCCCATGTGGCACTTCAATGGTATGTACTTCAGGTCATTTTCCATCTGGGTTCCTCCCTTCTGGAAGGCCAGACCTTCCAGGAGGGCACAGTACCCAAGGACTAGGGTCTATATTTTACTCCCTGTCGTCAGACCCTGGCACAGATGGAGGTAGGCAGCCCCCTTTGGAGCTGAGGTCATTCACTGCATTCCTTCTGATTCACAGAGTTCTACAGAATCCACATCAGAGGGGCTCCCAGAAATAACTCTGGCAAGTGACGGCACAACATAAATTATACGTATCCATCCTCTTGGGTTGATTTAAGCCTTTCCACTAAGCACACTCATTCCCAAAATTTCTTCCCCCCGGTCTGCCACAGTAGCTGAAATTCCCACCGTAAGATTCAGTCCTTCGGGTTAAGGTCTCCAGGACACCCCTGTTAAAATGCAAATATATGACTCACAAGATGTAACACACAGATTCATTAGCACTGTTTACACTTTAGAGAGGCACAAGAAGGAAGCAGAATGGTCTTCAAAAATGACCAAGACTTTAGAATTCCACTTAGGCACATCCGTGGCAAATCCAGTCAAGACAGATCCATGCCAATGATAGATTTCCAGTTGGTTCTCCTATAATAGAGACTGACTTTGAGAGAAGGATAAATTTTTTTTCCTCCCCTATAAGCTCTAGCAGCTCTGAAATATTTGGATATACAAGCTAGTATTGAGTCTTTTTCTAGGAATAAGATGTATGCCTCTTGCCAATTTGCCATGTTCTCTTGTATTAGCTGCCAGGGAACCCAGTGAGCACAAGAAGGGCACCCTTGAGAGTGCAGCTCCATTGTCCCCAAAGAATGACAGTGAAGCAAACTTGGTCACGGTTTTGCAGGCTCACTGGCTGCCCATGGAATTTCAAAATGTTCTGGGCAGAGGCAGGTTCTACCACATGCCTTTTAAGTTTTGACTGTTGATGACTCTGGAGAACAGATCTAATTTTGCCATGAATCAAGGCTATCTTCAGGAAATGTCGAGTGGAACTTGGTTTCCTAACATGAAATAGTGCCAGGAATCGGAGGAGTCTACTGCCTGCCTAAAAGAAGCATGAGGCCTTCAAGACTCCAAGGGCAAAATTAGACTAATCTAAATTAAAAATAAGACTCTCGGAGTTCCTTAAAAATAAGCACAATATAAATAAAAGGCATAGAATACCTGAAGTTTTAGAGTATATTTTGGACCCTTATGTATTTTGCCACACTGATTCTAGACGTTCTATGAATGTATGTATATTGTGAGCTTGTTGTGTGTCATGAGCTTGTTATCTCCCCGAGTCTGTCACCAACCCTTTCTTCTTGTCCTATTAACCATCCATCATGTCATCTTCCTTAAACTTGCCATGTGCAGCCTCCTTCCAGAGGCATACTCCATCAAGGTTTCTTTTTAGTTTTATCCTAGAATAAAATGAGCTTTAAGTCTTTTTTTTTTTTCTCAAATAAGAGTATAAAAACTAGATGCTTTTTTGAGCCTCACAAATATATAATGCTACTTATTTCTGTCCCACAAAACAGCACTTTGGCATCATCCCCTGGACATGCCACGCAAAGCCACATTTGGTGGATAACCCCTACATGGATAACGCCTATGTGAGAAGGCATTCTCTTCCCTGCCCAAGGCACTGGATTATCCTGCCTAATTGGCTACCATGTGTGGACCTCATTAGAAGAACTTGCAAGTGCTATACATGGTCAAGAATGTATTTCTGATAATATTTCAGTTAGGTTTGGACCAAGGCCAAGAGTCTCTCTGGCAGACTAAAGCCACTTTACCAACACTTCACTTTTAGCAAAAAGATTCGTGATAAGGAAATATAAGCAAGACATCTAGGATCAAAAGGTCACACCACCTCACTTCCTCACCCCACTCTTCCACCTCTTTTTAAGCGTGAGGAAACATTCCCAGGCAATTAGTCATGACCTCTTTTCTACCTCAGTCCTTCTCCTGCTAGTTTTTACTAAGAGAGTTTGCTTCAAGGGCTTTCGAAATTCAGGGTCAAGTTTTGGAAGATGTTTTTAAAGATGTGAATACCAGCACAACTTCATCCAATTTAACACAACAATTCCTCCTCTAACATGGAATATTGTCGTTTCTAAATAAATTTTTATTATTTAAAAAGTGCTTTATTAATGAAGGGAAAGCCTGCATAATATAAATAATAACAGTGCTTGATTTAAAATAGTTTCTGGGAAAGGAATAAAACTATAGATTTCTGTGTATTATTTTGTTTTGTTGCTTAATATGCTCATGATTTACCAAAGCCAATGAGAGAAAAAGGTGCCAGTTTTTGAGCCTGGTTTGAACTTCTACTTTAGCCAGTACTAAGTGAGGAGACATGACCCATGTGATTAATGGACTCATAAAGAAGTAAAGATGAACATTACATTAGAAGACATCCGAACAACTCTCTTACTTTAGGGATGAGAAACCCATGCCCACAAATGCTAAGTATCCTTAGAAGCAATTGTACAAGGACCTTCAAGATGGCAGAGGAGTAAGACGTGGAGATCACCTTCCTCCCCACAAATACATATCAGAAATACATCTACATGTGGAACAACTCCTACAAAACACCTACTGAAGGCTGGCAGAAGACCTCAGACTTCCCAAAAGGCAAAAAACTCCCCACGTACCTGGGTAGGTCAAAAGAAAAAAGAAAAAACAGAGACAAAAGAATAGGGACGGGACCTGCACCTCTGGGAGGGAGCCGTGAAGGAGGAAAGGTTTCCACACACTAGAAGCCCCTTCGCGGGTGGAGACTGCGGGTGAAGGAGGGGGGAAGCTTCGGAGCCACGGAGGAGAGCGCAGCCACAGGGGTGCGGAGGGCAAAGCGGAGAGATTCCCGCACGGAGGATCGGCGCCGAGCAGCACACACCAGCCCAAGAGGCTTGTCTGCTCACCCGGCGGGACGGGTGGGGGCTGGGAACTGAGGCTCGGGCTTCGGAGGTCAGACCCCAGGGAGAGGACTGGGGTTGGCTACCTGAACACAGCCTGAAGGGAGCTACTGAGCCACAGCTAGCCGGGAGGGAGTCCGGAAAAAAGTCTGGAACTGCCTAAGAGGAAAGAGACCATTATTTCGGGGTGAGTGAGGAGAGGGGATTAAGAGCACAGCCTAAACGAATTTCAGATACGGGTGTGAGCCATGGCTATCAGCGTGGACCCCAGAGACAGGCATGAAACGCTAACGCTTTGCTGCAGCCACCAAGAATCCTCTGTGCAAGAACAGGTCACTATCCACACCTCTCCTCCTGGGAGCCTATGCAGCCTGCCACTGCCAGAGTCCTGTGATCCAGGGACAACTTCCCCGGGAGAACACACGGCGTATCTCAGGCTGTTGCAATGTCACACCGGCCTCTGCTGCCACAGGCTCCCCCTGCATTCCGTACCCCTCCCTCCCCCCCGGCCTGAGTGAGCCAGAGCCCCCTAATCAGCTGCTCCTTTAACCCCGTCCTGTCTCAGCGAAGAACAGACGCCTTCAGGCGACCTACGCGCAGAGGTGGGGCCAAATCCAAAGCTGAACCCCGGGAGCTGTGCGAACAAAGAAGAGAAAGGGAAATCTCTCCCAGCAGCCTCAGGAGCAGCAGATTAAATCTCCACAATCAACTTGATGTACCCTGAATCTGTGGAATACCTGAATAGACAATGAATCATCCCCAAATTGAGGCCGTAGACTTTGGGAGCAACATGTAGACTTGGGGTTTGCTGTATGTGACTGACTAGTTTCTGATTTATATGTTTATCTTAGTTTAGTTTTCAGCACTTGTTATCATTGGTGGATTTGTTTATTGGTTTCATTGCTCTCTTCTTTTTTTTATTACTTTTTTATTTTTTTATTAAAAAAATTTTTTTTATTTTAACTATTTTATTTATTTATTTTTATTATTTTTTTTAATTATCTTTTTTTCTTTTTGTTTTTCACCCTTTTCTTCTTCCGTGTGGCTGACAGGGTCTTGGTACTCCAGCCTGGAGTTAGTGCTTGTCAACTTCTCTTCACCCTGAGGCAATCCTGGTAGACTGTTAGAAATACAGCAGGGAGGACTTTCTATTTAGTAGAAAGTAGATTTTAATCATCTTTTTTGGTTTTGTTATTGTGAAATCATAGCATTTTTAGGGAGTGATGCACTAGTCCAATCATTTTACAGATGAGGAAACCGAGATCTACAAAGTTAGTGACAGCCAACATGGAGCTGGTAAATAATGAAGACCAGAGGGGATAATATTTTAAGAACATTAGACCTCCTTCTCTAGTTATCAGAGAGAGCTCCAACTTCACACTATAAATCTGATTAACTGGATCCATATTTTATAAATAAGGAGCTTAAATTATAGCAGTATTTCACCCAGTTGAACTTCAGATTACTTCAGATGAAAGTAATGTGTCTTTCTGGATATCAGACTCTTACTTAAAAATTTATATACTTTAAAATTCCTGTTACAGAGAACATAAATAGTACATTGAGTTTGATCAGTCAGTGAAAAATTAATCTCAGGGGGTAAATGTTTCATCTTCTAGGGCATCGGAGAACTAAATAACAAGCAATTTACTAAATTCCATCCTGGTCCTGAAATCTTCTGTTTATGTAATTTGGATGTGTAGCTTACCCATAGAGGCTGGTCACTCCTTGTCACTCCTTGCAGGACCACCTCTCCTGAATATAATCATCACAGTATATCACCATATGCATTCACTGTGATTCAGATATGCAAACTATAGCGCTTTTTTTAACCTAATGTTCAGAGTTAATTACATCTCTTAGCTCATAGTATACCATCATTTAACCTCACAAGGCCTATATCATGTTTTATTAATTTTTATTGTTTTCCCCTTAACTTCTCATCATAACTTCCATTCCCCTTGTTGCTAGAGGCATCCACACAAATGTTTATAAGACATAAATGTATTTAGGTATGTTTGTATCTTTGAGAAATATGTAATACTGTTTATGTTGTAGGTGTTTAATTTATATACATCTAACTGTGCTATAGAACAATTTTTTTCTTTTTTCATTCAACATGTTTTTAAGATCTATCCATGTTGCTTTATGTACATCTAGATAATTAATTCTGAGTGGTATGTAGAATTCCACTATATATGTATATCCTATAATTCACTAATTCATTCCCCTAGCAATGGATACCTCACTTACCACCAACTTTCTGTCTTCCCAAATAAACATATTCATACATGTTCCCTTATAGCCCCGTGTCAGAGTGGTTCTAGAGTATATACTCAGGAGTGGGAATCTTAGTGTATATGACCAGATTTCTCTAAGCCAGATAACTCCCCAGAATAGCTGTATCAAGTTAGACTTCCACTAACAGGGAAAGATGGTTTCCCAACTCCCTCAGCAATAGTTGGTATTATCTGACTTTCTGATGTTCATCTAATAGGTGGTAGAATGCTTTTGGACCTATTCTAGTCTACCAGTTCTCTCAAATGTTTGCGCCTTCTCCCTTTGGTTCATGAGGACTTCTGGATCCTGTACATGCCTTGTACAGGCCCTGGGCAACTAGAAATACTGTCTCAGGACCATCTACGTAGACTCTTCCTCACAATCCTGCTCTACTGTTTCCACATCACGGAGGGCCATGCTGACCTCAGAACTTTTCTTATGGGCTTTCATTCTCCCCTCAGGAGAGAGGGGAATTCCAGGCTCTCCTAAAACCTTTCTGGATGTTTTTACCCACCCTATGGAAGTTTTCATGCATGGAGCCCATACACAAATGCTAAGTTCTTGCCCTTTTCCCTCCCTCCCTCTCTCTCTTCCTTCCTTCTTTCCTTTCTCTCTTCTCCCTCTGCCTCCTAGAATTTGAAGGGTTTTCAACTTCTCCCTTTTGACTGACAAGACCTGTCTCCCTTTCTTATCCTACCCACCCGCTAGCTGACATTCTCCCTCTTCTTCCCTGGGCCAATAACAGAGGAAAGGTGATGGCGGTGGAGTGGGGGGACTATATTACCACAAGGGGAAAATATATCGGAGAATCTTGAAAAGTACTGTCTGCATGCACTTACCATTCCATATGAATAACACTTTAACCATTGCAAAGGACTTTAACATACCATTTGACCCTCTCAAAAACCTAGATAGAGAAGTTGTCAGTATTTGTAGACAAAAATAGAAACCAAGACTGAGAAAAGTGAAAGAATTCTGTGCAGTAATAAGATAGATGACTGACAGATAAACTATTTTAGAAGAATGCATATATCTTTTACAATTTTTTCCCTAAGAATATCAGAAAACCTTTTTAAAATAGCAAAATCTCTTCATTTTCTCTTTTGTAGATCTGGTCATCTGAGCCAAAAGGAAACTCTGACACAAAAATAAAGACTGTTTTATCTCTGCTTTGCAGCAAGAACTTGTGGATGTTCTTAAGCATTTGCAAGAAACTCTGGTTCTTATTCCTTTGTCAGCAATTCTTTTATAATTAAAATTCTAAAATTAAAAAATATTCTAAAATATGATCATCACTGTTACATTTAGACCCATACAGGAAACTGTTCATTTTTTCAGTCTATATTGTACTTACTAAATCATGTCTTACTCTGACAAAGGTTATGGACTTGATTAGTTTTGTGAAATAATCATTTTAAATGCCTAATTCTTTGAATATAGACCTATACACACAGTTTATTTTAATTGTGTAATTGTGCCCACTTTTCAGTAATTTAAGCTTCAAATTTTTACATTTTAAAATCTGGAAAAGCAACATATTTTTCCATCTATTTCTATAAAAATTTTCTAAGTATGGTTGGAGGACACTTTTTTATATCCCAAGTGAGCATTTTCTGCCAGATGGTTAACAAAGACCATCTCAGCTTGAAGAGAAGCAGACTGGGTTAGTGAAAAGAGACAGACCTGGTTATAAATCCTAGTTTTCTACAACCTACCAATTGTGTGGCTTTAGGCAAATGACTTAATTCCCAAACTACTTTTCTCATTTATAATACAGGATCATCATGAACACCACTGGCTGTACTCCAGAAAATCTATAGTAAAAATACTGCAGAGAATATTTCACCCTTGAAATGAACAACAGAAATAGGCATTTGGTGTGCCTTGTTGTCCAAACATGTGCCTTGGTTTTGCCTTTTGCACACAGTAGGAACCTACTCTGCTAGAGAAAGAGGCATCATCTACTTGAGCCTAAAGTGTAAGCAGTTAACACAACAGCAAATGTCATTTAGATGAATTGTCTCAATCAAATAAATCTATACTGGGGGCACAGTCTCATTCACCTCTACTCTCTGGGTATTTCTTGCCTACATGATATACCCTTTGAAGTCAGGGAGAATGTCTCATATGGATGAGATACCTAGAGAGTAAAGAAATATGAGGGGAAAAACTAGGCCTGTATTGTGTTTTTAAGGGATAAGCAGGAATTTAACACAGACGTTGTTTCTTCTAGGACTAAGAACTGCTTTTTTAGAGTCATCAAAAAGAGCAAAAGCCAAAGACCTCATGTAAACCTTATGCAACATGGCCTTTCCTTATGCAAACATATTAAAATGTTTCAGAATTGCTTTTGTCCATAACTTATACAACGCATCCTCTCTCGGAAAAAAAAAAAAAAAAATCCTACTCTCTGTATACTGAGTAGTCCAAACAATATCTCACTTTTATTCCAAGAAAATAGGAATAGCCAAATCCAGGATAATAATTAACAAAAATAAAAGCTTCCCTCAACAACTGTCCACACTCCTGCCCAGCTCCAGAGCACAGGGCCAAGAGGAAAGATAACAAAGCCTTAGCTGGATTTAAAACAGTGTACAGAAACATTTAAAGCTTCTTCTCTTCCAGTCCAGAAAGCAGTTGGCAGGAAAGGGACCCAAGCCCAATATATATAGTCAAGCGCAAAGTCTTTCTTGAAGGTCTTCAGAATACAGAACATTCTCCAAAACCCCCTGGGGCACCATACTAAAAAATGTTGAGACATAAAGCCTACCTTCAGAACACTACCAGTTTTCCCCCTTGGGCTCTATCCTCTCAACATCTCAGCTCTATCAGGGTATAAGCAGCATACTATAAACCTGCCTGGAAAACCCATAGATTTCCAACCAAATTCAGACTGGGCTGTGCCACAGCTACAAGGCAATATATTAGGTTACACCTGATGAACTATGCTTCCCTCTTATAAATGAGCCAAGTGTTCCTCAATTTAGATCCAGGAGATCACTGAGTTTATAACAAAGTGCAGTGGGTGGGAAGAGAATAAAGGCCAAGATCCAAAACGGGTATTAGGACAGGGTGGCTGAGGTGGCTGGAAAATATAGATCAGTAGAACGATGGAGTGATAATGGATGAGGAAGAAAAAGCAAGAGATTAAATGATATTGTCATAGCGATTATGCCTCAGGAAAGGAATCTCCCTTTAAATAAGAGTTTGCAAATGTTGCATTACTTTCACGTCTCAAAAGAAAGAAAATTATCGCAACAGCTATCATTTATTTTTCACTACCATGTGCCAGGTGCTGTTCCAAAATGCATTACATAGATAGTCGTCCCTCGTATCCATCGGGGGATTAGTTCCAGGACCCTAAAGATACCAAAATCTGTGGATTCTCTAGTTCCTTGTAAAAAACGGTGTAGTACAATTGGTCTACTTCAGCAGATGTGGAAACCTAAAATAGGAGAGCCAACGGTATTAACTTACCTAATCCCCACAACAACCCTGGCATTGTTGTTATTTATTATTGTCAGGCCCCTTTTTCAGAGGAGGAAAACGAGGCACAGAGAGGTGAAAGTCACACAGCTAGTAAACGGCAGAGCCAGGAGAAAAACTCAGATAGTCGAGCTTAGAGCCCACTCACTTTACCACTCCACATACTTTCTTTCAACAGAGAAAGCTAGGGGCCTATAATTCTTGGCTTAGCCCCTATATTAATAGCTCATGCTTGTGTCTGGGTCTCCTGGTTACCACTAGGAAGGAAGGACCCCAGGGTAGCATGGTGGTCCTCTCTAACCTCTCAGCTTCTGAACATCACCCCATCACCACACACAGTAGGAAACAAGCTCTCTTTCAGGCCAGAGTGAGTATAAGGTATGGCTTATGAAAGGGTCCTATTTGGTCCTTTCTGTTTGACCCCCTATTAAGTTCCCATAAAGCTTCCTGGTGAAAGAAAAGCTTCCTTAATAAGAAATTCTCCATGAGGGCAAACCTGTCATTCTCTCGGGCCAGATTGTCATGGAAACTTTTATAAAGAGGAGCCTAACACTCAAGTCTTCAGGCTGCAAAAGAATCCATGCAGTTGTTCTTTTGTAAAATTATACAGATTTATTCATTGCAACAAGTGAGGCAATGACACAAGTTCCTTTTACTGATGAATGAGATTGGAACCTAATGAGAACAGTCAGAATTTCATTTGTCAAATCTCGTGCCACTCAGCTAACCCTCATACTGCAGTCCTCAAACAACCCAAACAACGCATTTTAAAAACAATAATCACTAGACCAGAATTATAAAATAATTGTGAATTGAAAAAAAAAATGCATAGCTTTTAAAAATAATGCTCAGACATCTTAGTGTAAACAATAACAGGGTCTTTTCTTCTAGAGCAGGAGTCAGCAAACTATAGCCCTTGGGCCAAATTTGGCTCATTGCCTGTTTTTATACAACCCAAAGCTAAAAATGGCTTTTACATTTTTAAATTGTTGGAAAAAAATCAAAGGAAGAACATGTTAAAATCATATGAAATATAATACTTAATACCTAAAGTTTTATTGGAACACAGGAACTTACTGTGTTCATTTACTTACTGTCTATGGCTGCTTTCACACTACAAACGCACAAAGCCTAAAATATTTACTATCTGGCTCTTTATAGAAAAAGTTTGCCAACCCCTTTCTAAAGTGATAAATGATAAATATATTGCCCTGACAAATTTCTCACGGTCTAATTATCAAAATTGTAGTTTTCAATCGTTAGAAATCAGTGAAGCATTCTGCGACCTATCCCAGTAATTAATTTCTAAAACCTATTCTAAATAGACATTGCAGTCTATTATTCGCCCTCATGATAAGTTTCCATCCCTTAATTGTTTCAAGGGGTGTGTTTTCTCTTACACTGAAACAATGTCTGACTGATACAAACCAGGGCCTGAGTGAAGCAAAGCAGAAATCATCCCATGAACACACATACATTCACTTGGCAGAAACATTTTGCAGCTAAGCTTGAAACCAAAACAATTAAAGCCAGTAAAGACAGAGCACGTGGGCTTCTGTTCCTACTGCTTGCTTATTCCAAAATCCTCAAATCCACAGAAATTTTTTGTGCAGCTTTTCATTAAGCATTTCAAAAGGAAAACAGGGTACCAGGCTTCTTTTGAAACTGTACGGTTTGTTGGTGGTATTGTTTATGACTACTCTTTGACGGTGGCTAAGTATTGCATTGATATTTCTCTTAAAAAGGAATGATCTGTCATAGGATTTGACTGTCTTGTCATCCTTTTACATACATATTTGTAATGTCTTACCGTCTGCAGATCCAATATGATTCTCATCCGTGCTGCTCCCCAAACACATGCCTCTAGAATTCTTCCAAATCTGGCATCATCATTGACTTCAAAAGTCGCTCCCTGAGCAAAGGCTTTGGAGAAAGACACAAAACAGACTCACCAATTATTATAATTCAGGCATCTCCTAGGACTTTATAAATGTGCTATAATAAATTAAGTATGTTATGTCCTGAGTTACATAAAACTTTTATTTGTATTCAAACGCTAAACTAAGCAGCAACTTCTCCATGGGAGGTACTGGCAAGAAAGAATTCCCCCCTCCCCTGACTAAGGGCCTGGGAGTCTGTGATCCAGTCCCAGGTCCTCTCTGTACCCATGCCATAAACTGGGCATTGGAGCAAATGTTCGACTCTTATGTCAATTTCACAGTGTTCAAATATGTTTTAAAGTTTTGCAGAATTCTCTGGAGACATCTGTCTTCTGATCTTAATCAGAAAATTATTCATGACTCATAGATCCCAAAGACTCCTTTAAACAAGCTGGGGAAACTGGGGAAGCTCAATCAACATCTCTAAAAGCTGTTCTAAAAACATCTTTACAATCAAATGCAGTATCTTTCCCAAACAAAATGAAAAATTTTATCTCTGACTCACATTCAACCACGTCAAGAGATATTGTTTATTTTAGCCCACAAATATATTAGTTAATTTTTACAAGCAGTTTTCAAAAGAAATAGGCCAGCAAGAAAATCTACTTAGCAACAAAGATTTTCACGGTTCTACTGAATAACTCATGCTTCTGTTTGTCTTTGCTAGTCGTTACTAACTCAATCTGAGTCAAGGAAGAGAAATATCTCTACCACAAAACCAGATTTTTTGTTAAAAATTGAGCCAAAGGGAATAAAGGAAAAGTGGGGGGAGGCAGCACATATTTAATTAGGCCTAGGCTTGTTGCCTGATTTTCATTAGGCCCCTGCCTGATTCTTATTTGGCCCACTCTAAGTACTTTTAGGCCACTGGGCACAAAGGCCAGTGCTTATTTTCATGGTTGTTTCAATTCATCAAGAAAATCCTTTGAAAGATGAAAGAAACTCCACATTTTTTCACCTGTTGTTCTTTCTTGTGTGCCTGTCACTTCACTAGCCAAACTCGCTTCAAGCCAAACCAAATGCTTTCCAAACCTCTACAGCATGCCTTTGAAGATCTGAAGTTAAGTATTTTCTTATGCTCACCAGTATAGCTTCCAAATAAGGAATAAAAAAATAATAACGTAGTTCTTAAGCTATTTTTTTTTTAATACCAGAAATGCAAAAGCACATTCCAGTATGTGCAAAAAAGCAAAATTCCTCTTCCCCAAGTTTAGAAGTCATGGGCCAAATACACCTGATGTTCATTACCACACCCACAGCACATTGCTTATGTATGACAAAGTTCCTGCAAAGACCATATGCTGTTTTTATTATTACCACTTCACAAGTTTTCCCAGGCTCACTAGAAAAAGTATTTTATAAGACCCGCCCACCGAGTAGGCTCATCTTGCTACACTGATGAAATTTGGTTTGCTATTTACTTGATTAGCAATAAACATCTCTCCTTATTTCCGACAGCACAGCAATTAGGACACCGATCTGTCACCACTAACTTCAAGTTTTGGCTTTCATCAAAAGAAAAGGAATTTACCAAGAAGAAAAAAACACAGCTCTACCTTCAAGTTAAAATAGCTCTGCCTTCTAAACAATATGCACTTTCACACAGCTCCAGCAAACCTTCTTCAAGCAGCTTACAAAGGAGATACTAAGAGAAGTACAAAATGGACCCTAGTTTTAGGTACTGGTTTAGCTGACAGAGATGCAAACAAGAGAAAGCTGATATTGGAAAGCAGAAAATACAACCTAGTTGATATAAGAGGAAATGAGGCTTCACTAATCTGTTGATTTGCTTTCAGGGAGTGAAAAATAGACAAGACAAAACTACTGCACATAGAGGATATATCTACACTTCCAGAAACTTTTATAAGAGTCTACACCAAAGGCTTTATTTCAAAGTTATGAAGTTTACATTAAATATGTATTCTTAGAAAACCAACTAAAAGCCAAAGAACAAAGTAGACGCAATGCCCTAGATGGAGCTTATTTAGCATAGTCAGAGATTATCTAAGATATGATAACAATGATAACAATCATCATCATTATCATCATCATCACCAAATACTTGCCATGTCCCAGGCACTGTACTAGGCACTTCATATACATTAACTTCAATACTCTCAATATTATTAGGTAATGATACCTAATCACTAGGTAGGTAACATATCTCAATTTTACAGAATAACCAAGGCTCAGAGATGTTAAATAACTTGGCCAAAGGCACAATGCTAGAGAATGATGGTAAACTAAGAGCAATTAGTTAAAGCACTATTCAGCAATAACTTGATTTCTCTGAAGTTTATATAGTGACAAAATCATTTCATTATCTATAAGTGTTTTCTTATCACATGTACTTATTTCTGTAAGACATAGCAAATAAGAAAGAATCCATTGCTTCCTCACCCCAGGAATTTGTGATGGATCTGTTCTCCAATCCTGCTCACTCTTGATGTTTACCAAATGTGAGTAAAGGTAATTCATTCAATGAAAATTTTTGAGCACCCACTACAGACCAGGCAGTATAGGACTATCCTAAACTTGACTGTGGAAAGAAATGAAAGAATTTATCCCTATCAACCAGAATGTTTCATCTGCAGCTAGGGTTTGCTCAGTCCTCATAGGCCTATGGGAATAAATGAGATTGCATTAATCAGCAAAACCAGATTTCATGGCTTCCCCCCTCAACTTATCAGGACATACCCATCAATCAAGCACTGTCCAAGTAACACTGGTAAATCCCTGGGGGCATCCCACCTGTGCTAAGGAACAAAACTTGTCACATACCACGTGGCTTCTGATTTCTCCTGCTCTTTTCCAGCACTCTCCATGGACATTGTTGGAAGTGGAAGAGAAGTCCTCTCTCTCTTCATTGCATTACATTCTTTTAGAGGGGTCCCTAAGTTATCTTGCTTGTACCTCCATGTCCAACAGTTTTAGCACAAAACTCTTTTCATTCTCATTTATAGCTTTCACCTCAACTCTCTGAAAGACTGAGACATGATCTAAAGGGAGGTCAGAGACAAATTTGAGTCATAGACACCACACCATTCTCAGAATGGCCTCTCTCCTCTGATGACTAAGGCTTGTTACTTGATCAAGCTGTCATCCCTAGCTTCCTCATCCTTTATAATAATTACCTCCCAGGATGATCTTCAGTCTTCTGACAGGCCCTGCCCCCCAGTAATTTAACAAGCCCAGAACATGGCTGAACCTATACAGAAGCCACTGTGTAGGCTTATGGCCATGTTCTAACATCCACTCCTCTCCCCACACAAACACACGACTTACTAGGAAATAAGGACCTTGGGGTGGGGGTGGGGGTGGTGGGTACTGAAGCCCCTGCTTTCTTATATGGCTTGTTGGGAGATTTGGGGGGCAGGAAGGATAGAGTGTACTTTCCAGTATACTCCAGTAGACCACCAAGAGACAATGATCAGGGTCAATCCAAGAACAGCTGCTGTAGAACTATAAGAATAAATTAAGTTCTGGCAGGATGGCTCTAAAATGGGGATATGGGGGATAAGCAGGAATTAGCCACAAAAAGCCCAAAGCACTAAAGATCTGTTTTTATGGTACCTAACAGAGTGAGCTATAACTTAGGAAACATAAGTCCAGCTTCCTCAAATCTGAAAACTAGTCTCTGGCAACAGACAGTTGGTGCCTTGCCAATATCCCCTTAACACATTCCTGTAGATTTGGTTGCCTATATTATTGGTGGACAGTTCCTTTCACGAGGCAATGGGTTCCTATTTCAAGTATCTGTGTCTCTTTGACCTTGGACTTCCTCTGCCTGTAGGAGCATGATCTGCCCACTCCCAGGGTAAGCCAGATTAGATTAGTGGCTTGTTCATTCCTCTAGAACCAACCCTTCACACATGAGCAGCAGAAGATGGTGGATAAATGCCTTAGCTTCCTTGTCCCTTGCTGTGACTACACAGTCTCTTACAGTGTCCCTGGCAGGGTTGAGTCCCAGGTTCCCACAGGTATCCATACCTGAAAGCACTCTGTACTGACTTTCCTCCCATCTCTATCTTATATACCTACTCCCTCTCAGTGCATCCTGAGACCACTTCAAAAATAAACTACCTGCCCCCAGATCCTTGTCTCAGGACCTGATTTAGAGAAAACTCAAACTAAGACATCTTCTTTCAGATAAGAATTCCCTCAGATACAAATTAACCCATTACATTTATGAACAAGAAAGCAGAGTTTTGAAGGGAAAAAAAAAACCAAAAACTAATGTCAGAGGCTTGAGGACCCTACCTTTACCCAGCTTCATCAGTGGGGAAGTGACTTGTGTCCAAGACGAAAGGAGATAGAAAAGCATCTGTGCAGGAGTGCCTTTCACAGAACCAAGCTTAAGTTTGTCAGGAAGGGTAAAGGGAGAGAAGGAGGAATCTCTCTGCTTCTCCATTTCATCTTCTCTTTCAGGGAGGCATGATCTAGAATCTTCCAACTGAGGCAGGAAGAACAGGGAAATGGAAAATCCATCCCTGAGAGGTTCCTTGTCACTCTAGACAGGTAGCATATAGGACCTGTGTTAGTCGGCTCAGGCTGCCATAACAAAATACCACAGGTTGAGTGGCTTAAGCAACAGAAATTTATTTTTTCACAGTTCCGAAGGCTAGAAGTTCAAGATCAAGGTACCATCAGGTTTGGCTTCTGCAGCCTCTCTCCTTGGCTTGCAGATGGCCATCTTCTTGCTGTATCCTCACATCTTTCTTCTACATGTGTGGTATCCCTTTGTATGTCCAAATTTCTTCTTCTTATAAGAACACCAGTCAGACTGGATTAGGGCCCACACTAATGGCCTCATTTTAACTTAATCACTTTTTAAAGGCCCTATCTCCAAATACACCAAATACAGTCACAGCCTGAGGTAATGAAGGATTAGGACTTCAACATATGAACTTGGGGGGACACAATTCAGCCCATAACAGGGCCCCAGAGCTGGGGTTACACTTTTCCTGGATTATGTCCTATGGTCAATCATTGCACAGAAAACCTTTCTAAATTTTCTACATTGTGTGCTAAACACTCCTGTTTTACCAGATGGCAGATACGATTCAATTCAATCTCTAAAGAATGAAACATGTATTAAGTACCTAGAGAATAGCCTTTATTGTGTTAGGTGCCATAGAGCCTATGAAAACTACACACGAGACAGGTCAGGTGAGGAGACAGGTCATCTGTGAGGAATGATATTAGATAATAAAAAATGGATAAGACTGTATAAAGACATGCTAAATTGCATGGTATGGATCTTATGAAAAAGCTGAAGAAGTCAGGTTAAAACTCATGGAGGGAGTGAGCCTTTGGAGAACCAGAACCATTCAGAATAATAGTAGGCAAGAAGGATAAAAATCCCTGCACTTGGGAAATATTGAGGAGACCAGTCTGACTAGCCCAGAAGATTTATGTGGGCAGGTGAAGGTTAGGTAGTCAGCGTGGGCCCTGACCCTAGGGGGCCCTAAGTGTCAGGTAAAGAAATGAGTGAAATAAAAAGAGGCAGGTGAACTTGAGAATTGGCGAGTGTAAAAAAAAAGAAGTTCGTAAACATAAAATTTCACGATGCCAAGTATTGTCTGGGAAATGAATCTTGGAGCAATCACATATCATTCCATGAAAGCATCATTCAATGCTACTACAAATAAAAGACTCACAAAATTATGGGCATCTCTAAGAAGAGCATTACAAACAAATCTGGGCATTACTAAAACAAAACTTTTAATTTTAAGTCAAGCTATAGCAATTTTGAATCCACTGAGTATAGTAACCACATCTTCAAAAAATCATTATTATAAAAAAAAAATCATTATTATGCAATATTGAGTGTCTGTGGAACAGTCATCACCCAGCTGGGAATCTGGGGGAATGGAAATAAAGGAAAATGTGTTACAAAAGTCAAAGATTAATAATTTGCAATCCCTGGCTTCAAAGAACTCAAAGTCTGTGGATGAAAATAATAATAACAGTAAATAATTTAAAATAATCCAAATGTATTAAGTGTTGTCACTGAGTGCCATCGCCATGGAGGAGGTAGCATTTCAGTAAATATTTTGTTGAATAAATGAGTGAACTCTGTCAGTGGAAGATATATGTGTGGTAAATTTTTAAAGATGAGCAGGCCTTCACCAGAAGAAGGTGAAGAAGTCCCATACCCTACCATGTACCCAAGCTCTGCCAGAGAACCTTACAGGGGAATAAAGACATAGCTTCCACCTTCCTTCTCTCACTTCTAGCCCATGCCCTCTGCTCTTGTAGTTCTGAGACTTTTATTGTAACAAGGTCTTATAAATTGTATGGAGGGAGAACCTCCCTATTTGCCATGGAGTTTACAAAATGATTCCCCTGGGGACCATAGTAGCAAAGTTAACATGACATACGATTTTAGAAAAGGAAGAACTAGGTTGCTTGTGGGTAGTACAGAAATTATTAGTGGCACTGTCCACATGGAGATAGGAATTCTGCTTCCAACACCACTTCTCCTTTGTGCCTTTATGGACAGCTTAAAGAGGGAGGATGGTTTGTGCCTGGAGGGACCTATTTTGGCAGAACACACAAAAAAAGATTTCTTCTTAAGGGAGACTTAAATGAGTATCTTTCTGTTTATAACATTTAGCATTCATTTCTTTTTCAGGACATAGTATTTTCATGTGTGTCACTATGACATTCCAACAAAGGACAAAGGGGAAGGAGTATTAGTCCATGTGACATTCAAAAAGCTAACCTTTATCAACTGCTTCTGAAGGTCATTCCTCCGATGATTTGGGAGTTAGCTGTGCAAGGCTAAGAACCCTGGCACACTGAATGAGGATGCAGCAAAATCAGGGGCTAGGACTGCCTTTTGGCATGCTCATTGCAGTTTCTTTCTTTCATTCATTCATTCCATTACTGAGTACCTACTCTGTAATGTGCATTTTGCTAGGACACTGTAGAGCAATGTTTCCAGATCTGTCTGATGACAAAATCTCTTTGGACTCTTGCTAAAAAGGCAGGTTTCCAGGTCCCACTACAGTCTCCCTGAATCAGAATGTTCAGGAGGAAGGTCATGGGAATCTGTATTTTTAACAAGCACCTCAGTGACTCTTATATGAATAGTTTGGAATGGTTGGTCCCTGCACTTGGTGAACTCTAAGGCCTCCTTGTTCTGTGAATCTAGCTGATGCAGGTCCTTTCTAGTTGGATTTCTAGACGAAATGATGTTTTCTCTATCAGCAATTTCTAGATCTCCATGTTCCATGAAATGCCAAGCCCACCCACAATTCCTTAAAAAGTCAGTAACAGTGCATATTTAGCCATGTAAGTCACCACCTTTCTTTCTTACATTATTTCCTTTTTTCCATAACCAAATTTTTCAGTGCCGACAGACAGTCCAACCAACTCATTAAATGTGAGTATCATTACAGGTTTTTCCAATGTAACCTTGTTTTTTAACAAAATACAACTTTCAACAGCAATTACATGGGTGAGGTCAGCTGGAGTCCTGTGGAATGAGATGGAATTCGGAAAGGGTTCTGAAGTTCTTTAAAGACTGAAAACCTCTGTTCTATACCTGAACTGCCCATAGCTTCAGGGAAGCCCTAGTGGAACTCCTGTTTTGCAGACCCGCAGCCCATGACCCACAGTCATGCTTGATGCATCTACTCGAGGCCACTCAAATTTAGAAGGCAAAAAATTTGTGTCAATTGTCTTGGGTGGCAACAAATTATGACTTTACTCAGCAAGTTGCTGTCTCTTGAAGGCTGCCTGCTGAGAGTAATGATCAAGTGCTGGCATCACACAGGCCACAAGGTGACCGAGGGAATGTGTTGGGAGAGATTAGAATGCATCTCCTGCGACTGTTTTCCTCTTATAACCTGGGGTCTCAGCAGCTGCAAATGTTGTCATTTGTTGTCTTATTTTCCCAAAGGCCGTTTTGTCTTATCTGATGTTGAAACTCTGCCCCACAGCTTTGAACACTGAAGCACAGGAACGAGAAATCAGCTGGAAATTTGTTCGTGTCTCTTGCTATGCTTGACATTTCTACACTGATAAGGTACAGCTAAATATTGATTTTTTGGTTAAGTTCAGATTAGGTGTCTGGTCCATGAGCATTGATTGTGAACCATTATCTTTCTTCTCCTTTTGGCACTGAGTTCTCTTACAAAAACAGAAAGGACAAAAGGGAAAAACTGTTGCCTGAAGTGTTGTCATTAATTACCTGAAGGTCTTTTCTGAGCTGTGATAAAAATTGTCATTAACTTTTGAGATATGGGGGGAATTTTGTTGAAGATGGTGTTGGTGAACATATTAAAAATCATACTTTTATACCTGTAGGTTATTCACATATATCTTCAAATTTATCCATTGAAGAAAATGCCACCCTATTACCAATATAAGTGCACAAACCAGATAACTGGCTGACTTGCTAAATGTATATCACTGCCATACTAAAATCAATAAGTGAAGATATCTGTGCTCAATTTAGCCAACACAGACTCAATCTGGTGGATTAAGCTCCCTTTTACTATTCTGCTTGGAATAGAACAGTTAAGAGAATTTCAAACAGTTAAAAGAATCTCAAATCTGCATTGTCTCCCAAAGGAGACTGTAAATTCCTTGAAAGCAGGATGATCCTTGATTGATTTCTCAAAATGCAACATTCCTAGTCCTCTGAAAAGTATTTTCTTGTTACTCTACCAACTTAAATAATTAAATCCTATCAGAATGCTCTCCGAGTCAAATGCTTAGCCAAATCAACAGTTACTGGAAGCCATAAAGAGTCAAGGCATGGTCCCTGTTCCCAGGGAGTTTACAATTTATTTAGAAAGAAGGTAATACAGGGACTTCAGTGGTTAAGACTTCACTTTCCAATGCAGGGGGTGCGGGTTCAATCCCTGATCAGGGAGCTAAGATCCCGCACACCACACAGCTAATAAACCAAAACATAAAACAGAAGCAATATTGTAACAAATTCAGTAAAGACTTTTAAAATGGTCCACATCCAAAAAAAAAAAAAGGTAATACAGAATTATTTACTAAAATAATGGTAGCAAAGGAAAAATCACTGAGTTCACAGGAAAGAACCCTCACTGTAGGCTAGAATGGTAATTGAAGCCTTTATGGACAGATTAGCCCAGGGTCCTGGAAGATTTCGCTAGATGAAGAACAAAGGCATTCTAGGTTTTCTGTAAGACAGGACATTCTTATTGCACCCCACCACCAAGATTAAAATATTTTATGTAAAGAAAATGTTGTTTTAAGACCCAGGTTACTGGCTTGATTGTTGGTTTTTAAGAAAAAAAACTAGGCACTATTATCTTTGTTATTGCTTTGGTAAAGCATACATGAACCATATTATATTGCTTATATTTGTTTTTGACCTACAGAAGCTGCAATTTCACATGACTCAACCACACACATATACATGTGCACAAGTACACACAGACACACAAATATATATATGTTCAAGGTAAAACTTCTCACCTTTATTTGAGCAAAATTCCCTAACTGTGCTAATTTTTAGTTGTATTAACATTTAACAGGCAAGTAATAAATTCTCAATAAAGCCAATTCTATCAACACTGTTAATATGTATGACTATAAAGTCGGTTCTCAGTATCTATATAATGACCCCGACTTGCCAAAAAGAATATTTGATGATTCAAGTTGTGAATAATGAAACAAAGATTTTGATTCATATTCAGATGGGCAGTTATATTAGCCCCTCATCCCTAGGTATCCATACCAGCAATCCACCAGCAATCAGGAATGAAAGAAATTGGAGGTCTTGAGTCATCTCTCCACTAAATTTGTCATCCACATGACAAAGGCACAAACAGATATGAGAGTTTCAGCTAATGAACATAAGATGAAATAAAATAAAATAATAAAATAGACCATTGTTGCATATCTGGACCTCTGAGGGAAGGGAAGCAACAAGGAAGTCTGGTAATGAGGTGAGCATTATAGAAGGAAGGACAGCGCAGCAAATTTTTCCTGGTCTTCTCTATAACAAAGGGGAGCCCATTTTGAGCTTCACACAGGGTACAATTCCAAACTAGGCAAACCAAGGAAAAAGACTCCAAAGATTTCTACATGTAACTCAGCTATCTGGGTAACTACACGCCCTAAAAAAAATCAGCCTATTCCAGAAACGATGTTAGTACTAGTTCATGATCCACCTTGGGCTCTAAATCTATGTTAGATCAGAGTTTCTCAAACTGGGGTTGGCTGACCCATTTGGGGAGATTTGCATATTCTCACAGGAATATATTCTTAAGAATTTATTAATTTGCGGTATTCATTTCACTGATAATCTAAAGTAAGCATATTCTAAATCATCTGGGTGACCACCTAATAACCAAATGCCTCCTCATAGACCCAGTTTGTGTTTGCAATCAGATTGGTGCTAAGTAGTCCCACTTTAATTGTCTTCAGCTAATTAACAATGTACAGAGGTAGACTTCAGAGGTAAATGAGGCTTTTGCACCAACTGTGGGCAATATGACTTCACAGTGTGCTGGAGGAACAAAGGTGTTTCAGTGATTCAGAAAGAAGAGTGGTGAGAGAGTTGCATCATTTTGTGACACCTGGTGGGAAAGGCAGACCAAGCCCAAGAGTAAAGAGCCATAATCGCTAATACTGTGTATCATGTTAAACTGTTTAGGTTAACTTAAAGTTTTTTGGTTTTGCAGAGGAGAGAGTTGTATGTAATTTTTACATTTGCTCTGATAAGAACTACAAGCTATAAGAACTGAAAGTTTAAGAAATTTATTCCTAGTTTTAGTTTGTACATATTTAAGGAGCATTTGAAATTAAAGGATTCAAATCAACAAGGTGTAATACAGGAATTTTTAAGGGGTTCATAAAATATGAACAGTTTTAAATGTATGAAAAGATCCTCCTCATCACTCATAATATGAGATATGAAAATTAAAACCATAATGAGATACCCTTCGCCACCTTATACAAAATTGCAAACCTTTTCACATACATACTACTCTCACCTGCTCTGCTTATATTTTTCCACAGCATTTTCACTAACATACTTGTATTTTGTTTATCTATCATGTTTATTGTCTATCTTTCCCCCCACTGCACCTCCAGAATGCTTCATGCAGTCTTATTCACTTTAGTATCTGTAGATAGGAAACTAAAGATGCCTAGAATGGTACGTGGCACATAATAGACACTGGATTATTTGCTGAATGAATGAATGAATGAAGACCTATGATCTAGCAATTTCCTTTCTAGGCATATACCCTAAAGAAACTCTCTCACTTGTGTACAGAGAAACAGGAGCAAAGCAGTACTGTTTGCCATATTAGGAAATTAGAAAACTCCTAAATGTCCTCAGTAAGGGAATGAAATACACTGTGGTGTGATCATATGAGGGAATTTAGCAATTAACATGAATTATATTTATTTACATGGATAAAAATCAAAAGTGTTGCTGGCAAAAAAAAATTGCAGACAGATACATGTAGTAATATACAAAACCCCAGACAGAAAAGTTCACATCAGAGTAAGGATAACCTCAGGACAGGGAGGAGATGGAAGGAATAGGAAGGCTAAAAGGAAGGCTTTGCTTATATTGTAACCTTTATTACTTTAAAATTCTTCATCTGAAGAAAAAATGGCAAATATTAATATATGTTAAATTTGAGTAATAAGTACATAGGTGCATATTATATTTTTCTCTGTATTTTTCTAATGCTTAAAATGTTTCCTCATTTTTAAAAAGCATTTTAATACAAGTGAAAATTACCATTAGTTTCTTTTCCTGCATTAATAAGTAATTATAGCCCCCTCTTTGATAATGATGATGAAGGTGATGGTTCTTTTCCCTCTTCCTCTCCTTCTCTTTTTCTTATATAAGTCCTGTTGTTATTAACAGCTACTATTTTATTTCTCTTTATATAATGCATCTTTTCAAAAATCATTTCATATGGCTTACAACAAAAGATATGAATAACAATCTAGCAAGGTTAAAAAAATATGTAAATAGGCTACCTATTAAAGTAAACATTTATGCCATAATTGAACTTCACATTTTGCTCCAAGCTTCTTGGAAGCTGAATGGTAAGCAAGTACACCAAGCAACTACATAGGTCTCATTGTTTAAAAGGGTACCTTGGGGAAGACAAAGCTTTTCCTGCTATTAAGTTCTTTAAAAACTCTCGTGTATGACTTTACATCGGGGACACTAATATGGATAGTGTCCTCAAGAGCATTTTAACAAAATTCAAAAGTTGATTTCATATGTCTTTTCTTGCAACAACTTTTTTTAAAAAGCTGAGAATATACTGCATTAGTATGGGTCATGGAAGGACATTCATTCTTTAGAAGCTAAAGTAACATATGCCTTTAGTCATCTAACTAAATCCAAAGATAAAATACCCAAGTGGGTAGGCAGAGAGCATGTCTCTTAGATAATTGTTCCTAAATATAATTTCCCTTAGACAAGCTATTGATAGATGGAAACAAAACAACTGTCAATTAAAGATTACAGTCACAGACCTGGACCCATAACTGTTATTGAGTAAGAGTGCGAAGCTTTATTAAGTATCACTTGCCTCTTTTTATTTTTTTTTTACACTTTCAATGGATGCTTTTATTGTATATTAATCATATATACCTCAACAAAACTGATGTAAGAAAAGTTAACCACACCATCCATGAATTAGGAAAAATAACCTCCGTTTATACACTGCAACAATAGATAAATTATGTTTTTTTTCCATCATAATTTTTTAATAGATTTTTATTAGAGTACAATTACTTCACAATAGTGTGTTAGTTTCTGTGCATAACTTTCAAAAGAAAATTATAAAATAAAGCACTGATTCATCATAGGCTCCAACTGACAGGATTCTACTTTTTCTTTTAGATTTGTCTGTTCCTTAAGCCTAAAAGAAATGCTATTCATAGTCCTAAGTCCAGATTTGGCAGACCAAGTGTTATGCAGGCCAGGGGATGCTGTGGTTTACTGGTAGCATCTTTTATATCTTTTCTAATGCCTGTAATGTAGAGATATATTGCAGGGATTTAGGTTTGGGTTAGTCCCAAGAAAAGACTGTAATTGAAGACCCGCTTATCCATTGACTATTTCTGCTACCACCAGCAAAATAAGGGAAGACAACTAATATCCAACAACACTGAACTTAAGGTAGAAAGTCAACTAGAGCTATGAAGAGCTTATAGTAATATTAATAATCACTTCCATTTGCATCACCCTTTTCACCCTTTTATGCATGGTCTCATCTAATCCTCAAAACAACCCTATGAGATGGTTAATAGTAAAAAAAAAAAATTAACAATAATGACACTGAAGTTTAGAGCAACCTGGTGGCTTGACCTAAATCACACAGGTGGTCAACAGCACACTCGGGACTTGAACTCATGAGTTCTGACTGAAAACCCAGATTTCTTGCTGTAGCCATGCACTCTTTGGTAAGAGAACCAAGGACTACTACTTTCCCTTCTTTTCCAAGGACAAGGCTTTGTGGTCTTCATTCCATCTGTCACATAACTGGGAGGATCATTCATGGATGTCTCTCTATAGCTCTTCCCTACACCAGCCCTCACTGACAGAATAATAAATTTTCCCCAGAATCACATCATCTCTGAAAGGTGGAAACCAACTACAAAGAGTGAGTTTCCACGGGGAAGATTTTTCAGGGTTAGTTGATGAATTGAAATGGCAATTAATAAAATCAGAAACACAAACAGATGCACATCTAAAAGATCACAGGCAATCACATCCTGAGTGATATGTGAAAGAGATGGTTTCCTTTCAGAAATGAGATCCATAGTTTTAATGGGTTCATGAGCAGATTCATAAGGACTGTTTTCATACAGAAGTTATTCTTTCCTTTTGAGTTTGTTTCTCCTACATTTGGAGCTCAGTGTTGTGAGATAAAATTAATTTCTTCAAATATAGAATTTAGCTTCATGCTTACTTAATAATAAAGGGTAATCTAAAAATCATAGGGCTTTCCAGACCTGAACTGATCATATTTTCAACCTCTCTAGTCTAAAGCTACTCTTGACGGGAGGAAGGAGCCAGGCGGATGGCTGCCCTTGCTAAAACAATGTGGGAAGGTCCCAGGGCTCACTGCACCATGTAAGCAAGACATTCTTTTCCACAAGTGTCAGGATCACATGCCTTCAAATACCAGATCAGTGCAGCTAGGGGACAGGGGGAGCCTGAAGCTCAGAAATATAGTAAGTAGCTTGCCTAATTTTAAACCAGTGTTAACCTCCATTTATCCAAATGCATAGGCATACTATTTTGTGTCCCCTCAAAAATTCACTTTGTTTTCTTTTGTTCATTCAGACTGACTAATAGGCATCCTACTTGATACAGACTAAATGTCAATAGTATCTAAACCTCTCCTGGGTAAACAAGTGTCTGTTTTAAGTCAGTCATCATAAATATGAATACTAAAGGTAACATTGTTCTAAAAAAAGAATGCCCTGCTATTAACAAAATACATGTTCCCATAGAAAGTAAAGCAATTACTCAACTACAATCTGTAATATGGCATCTTCAGTTATAAAAAACAAAGGAGAGGGCTTCCCTGGTGGCGCAGTGGTTGAGAATCTGCCTGCCAATGCAGAGGACACGGGTTCGAGTCCTGGTCTGGGAAGATCCCACATGCCGCGGAGCAACTGGGCCCGTGAGCCACAATTACTGAGCCTGCGCGTCTGGAGCCTGTGCTCCGCTACAAGAGAGGCCGCGATGGTGAGAGGCCCGCGCATCGCGATGAAGAGTGGCCCCCGCTTGCCACAACTAGAGAAAGCCCTCGCACAGAAACGAAGACCCAACATAGCCATAAAATAAAAAAAAAAAAACAAAAAAAACAAAGGAGACTGAATCACTGAAGTAAGAGTCAGATATTACACTACACACTTAATGCGGGTTTATCCAGAAGTGTCCGTGCTTGATGAGGATGACATGACTGGTGGGGTGTGAAAAACTCAGACACAACAGGAGGAAGAAATCTCTGCTGGAAGAGCACAGTTCTCTGTCCACATCTCATAGCCTGAGGCTGGTATCAGGAAGACTCATAAAAGAAACACCATCTTTCTCAGCGATGATTTATATTTTCCAGAGCAGGAGAACCAGTGCTAAGATCAATGAAACAACTTGCCTGAACAACCGTAACAGACATCTAATTTAGCGCTAACAATGTTGGCTAGTGACAGCCAGAAGCCTGTTATTTGTCAAATTTAAAATTTAAGAGAGAGGACTTCCTTGGTGGCACAGTGGTTAAGAATCCGCCTGCCAATGCAGGGGACACGGTTTCGAGCCCTGGTCAGGGAAGATCCCACATGCGGCGGAGCAACTAAGCCCGTGTGCCACAACTACTGAGCCTGTACTCTAGAGCCCGCAAGCCACAACTACTGAGCCCGTGTGCCCGTGCTCCACAACAAGAGAAGCAACCGCAATGAGAAGCCCACGCATGGCAATGAAGAGTAGCCCCTGCTCACTGCAACTAGAGAAAGCCCGCATGCAGCAACAAAGACCCAAGGCAGCCAAAAAAATAATAATAATTAATTAATTAATTTAAAAAAAATTTTAAGTAATAAAATAAATAAAATTTAAGAGAGAGTGCATCATTTTAATTAATACATTATTTTTCTCTTGGGCCTGCTGAAAGTCCTTTAGTGCAGCATTAGGTAGAGTAAAATCAGGGAGCTGGGGGGAGGAGTCAATTCCTACGTAGCAAAGAATCACAGCAAGTGTTCAAGGAAGATGCTCAGATGTTATTGTCTGACAGCTCCACTAAGAAGGGGAACCTGTGGCATCACAGATTCACCCATATACAGGAACTTGCCTAACTCTTATTGGAGTTTACTACTTTTCTCCCTAGGACAAGCAATAAAATAGTCAGAGCATAGATTCAGGGTCTTAGAGCCAGAAGATGTCACATAGTACAACCTCCCACTCAAGACAGCAACCCTATCAGATTCAGTCATTCATTCAACAAATGTTTTGAGTACCCACTGTGCACCAGCCACCATACCAGACTCTATCAATGCATTCTGAACAAGATAGACCAGGACCCCACCTAATGAAGGTAACAGTTTAATGGGTGAGACTAAGTACAAGTAAACACAGGAATAATTACAGATTTTGAGACAGTCTATGAAGGCAATCAATAGATGCTGGGATAGAGAAAAACACAAGGCAGAGGAAATCCAACCAACGACAGATAGGGTGGTCAGGCAAGTCCCCTCTGGAAAGATGACATTTAAGCTGGCTCCTGAAAAAGAAGAAATTTTCTATGCAAGGAGCTGAGAAAACTATTCATTCCAGTTAGAGGAAACAGACAGTGAAAAGACTCTGTGAGGGTAAAGATCTGGACTGAAGTGAGGAGAGGAAAGGAGGTAAGGTTAAAGACATAGGCAGAGGTCAGATAATGCATCCCTGTTGACCACGATAAGGAGTTTGGATTTTACCTTAAATGCAATCAGAAGACTTTTTCAGCAGAGGGGTGCTAGAATGTGATTTATAATGAAAAGGGTGCTCTACCATATACCATCTCCTATGGCATAGGAATGTCCCTGTATAAACTGGCAAGCTAAGTACCAGATGCTTTAGAATCTCTAAACTCCTCATGGCCCATGTGATTACCATATTTTCTAAAAAGTAAGAATATGTGCCTAACAGTTCATCTTGTAATAACAGTAGTCACAGTAGTAGTAGTAGCAGCAACAGCAGCAGCTAATATTTGTTAAGTGCTTCCTATATGACAAGCACCTTTTAAAGATATTTTACATGTATTAGTTTGTCTAATCCTCACAACAATCCAATGAAGTAGGTTCAATTTTTATCTTTATTTTATGGATGAGGAAACTTAAGCAACTTGTGAAACAAGTAAACACTTTCTGTTTCAATGGTTTCTGTTCTTATTTTTATTAATTCCTTCCTCCTACTTTCTTTGGGTTTAATTTGATCTTTTTTTCCCTAGATCCCCGAGATGAATGCTTACAAAATGGACTGTCAACCTTTCTACTTTCCTAATATATGCATTAATTTTCCTCTAAGCACTACTGTAGATGCATTCACAAGTCTTGGTAGGTTTTTGTTGCTGTTGTTATAATTCAGCTCAAAATGTTTTCTAGTGTTCATTGTAAAATTCTTCTTTGATCTAAGATGTATCGAGAAGTGTACCACCGGGAGATCAAGATGGTGGGGTAGGAGGATACTGGGCTAACCTCCCCTCATGAACACATCAAAACTACAACTACGTATAGAGGAACTCTTGCTGAAATTGACCTGGAGACTAGCGGAACAGCTCTTCTACAACCAAGGCTGTAAAGATTCACATGCAGTCTGGTAGGAGGGGAGGAGAAGCAATCTGATTGGGATCCACACCCCTAGCAGGGAACACAGAAGAGGAGGGGAATATCACAGGCTAGGGGACCCTCCCTGGGAAGCAATAGATTTAAGCCACATATTAGGTAGCCCAGCCACACATGGATGACTCCCCTTAGCTGGTTTGAAAACCTGTGGGGCTTACTGGAGGGCTATAAGTAACCGAGACTCTGCTCTTGAAGAGAGTGCACACAGACTCGCTTACTCCCAGTCATGGCATGGAGGCAGCAGATTGAAAATTGCCTGGCACTCTGGCTTGCTTGCCAGGACCACCCCAGTGCACTCCCCAGCCTGTGATGAGCTCCTGCTCCAGACCCTCTGGCTCTGATGCTGCTCCCCACTAAGGTAAAGGCTACCATTGCCAATGAGAGTGCACACACATGGAGGAAACAGAGCTAGCTTGGACCCCAGCCCTGCCTCTGACCATGGTGGAGGCTGCCATTTCCAGCTTGCCTACCCTGCACACACTCCAAAGGGAGTGAAGCTAGCTCCAGGGCAGAGACCATCATTGCAGGAGCATGCATGCCTGTGCAAACTTGGGAGGGGGCAGGGCCAGGTCTGTGGTATAGCATCAACCCCTCCAGCCCTAATCTAGCCTATAACCAAGGTACACACACTGGGGAAAAAGTGAAACTAGCAGAGAAGTGTAGTCCCAAGCCCTCAGGCCCCAGCCACAACCCAAACCAATGCAGAGACTGCCATCACACCCAGGAGAAACCCAAGTCTCTCAGGGCTCCTACTCCAGCCTCTCAGCCCCATCCCCTGCCCCTGATAGGGTACTGATGGCCATTAAATATAAGATAAGCTCCAGGTTGCAACTGACTCTGGTTCTAGCTCCTCCAACTCCAGCCCTAACTCCCACCAAGATGGTGGCTGCCAGCACACTCCAGAGGAAGATGCAGCCCATGCTTGCTTCAGATCTGGGTCTCCCACTAAAGCCACTGGGCACATGCAGACTACATAGATGCTCCCAACAAAAGGACATGACCTCAAGGCTGGGAAGGTAACTGTCTCACTTAATTTTATAGAGACAGAGGAAGTCAAGCAAAATTAGAAGACAGAGGAATAAGCTTCAAATGAAAGAACAAGAAAAAATATCTGAGAAAAAAACCTAATGAAACAGAGATAAATAATCTATTTGATAAAAATTTCAAAGCAATAGTAATAAAATGTTAACTGAACATGGGGAAAGAATAGTTGAACACAGTGAGAATTTTAACAAAGAACTATAAAATACAAAGAGTAACCAGTCAGAACTGAAGAATACAATAATTGAGATGAAAAATACACTAGAGGGAATTAACAGCAGATTAGGTGATACAGAAGAACACATAAGCAATCTGGAAAATAGAATAATGGAAATCACCCAATCAGAACAGCAAAAAGGAAAACAAATTTTTAAAAATGAGAATAGTTTAAGGGACCTCTGAGACAACATCAAGCATAACAACATACACATTATAGGAGTCCCAGAAGGAGAAGAGAGAGAGAAAAGGGTTGAAAATGTATTTGATGAAATTACGGCTGAGAACCTCCCAAACCTAACAAAGGACACAGATATACAGGTACAGGAATTATAGAGAGCTCCAAACAAGATGAACGCAAAGAGACCCCCACCAAGAAATATCATAATTAAAATGACAAAAGTTAAAGGTAAAGAGAGAATTCTAAAGGCAGCAAGAGAAAAACAAAGAGTCACATACAAGGGAACCCCAAAAGGCTATCAGCTGATTTTTCAGCAGAAACTGTGCAGGCAAGATGGGAGTGGCATGATATATTTAAAGTGCTGAAAGGAAAAGCCTATATAACCTAGGATACACTACCCAGCAAGGTTATCATTCAGAATTGAAGGAGAGATAAAGAGCTTCTCAAACAAGCAAAAACTAAGGGTTCATCAATACTAAACTGACCTTACAAGAAGTGTTAAAGGGTCTTCTTTAAGTGAAAAAGAAAAGGCTACCACAAAATTAAGAAATTATAGGGGGCTTCCCTGGTGGCGCAGTGGTTGAGAATCTGCCTGCCAATGCAGGGGGACACGGGTTCGAGCCCTGGTCTGGAAAGATCACACATGCCGCGGAGCAACTAGGCCCGTGAGCCACAACTACTGAGCCTGCGTGTCTGGAGCGTGTGCTCCGCAACAAGAGAGGTCGCGATAGTGAGAGGCCCGCGCACCGCGATGAAGAGTGGCCCCCGCTTGCTGCAACTAGAGAAAGCCCTCACATAGAAATGAAGACCCAACACAGCCAAAAATAAATAAATTAATTAATTTAAAAAAATAATAAAAAAATAAAAGGTGAAATAGTAAATTAAAAAAAAAATTATAGGAAGGAAATAATCCCACTGGTAAAGGCAAATATGTAGTAAAGGCTGTGGATAAACCATTTAAATAAGCTAGTATGAAAGCTAAAAGACAAAAATAATAAAATTAACTATAACTACAACAAAGAGTTAAGGGATAGACATAAAGTTGTAAAATATGACATCAAAAACACAAAACACGGGCTTCCCTGGTGGCGCAGTGGTTGGGAATCTGCCTGCTAATGCGGGGGACACGGGTTCGAGCCCTGGTCTGGGAGGATCCCACGTGCCGCGGAGCGGCTGGGCCCGTGGGCCACAGCTGCTGAGCCTGCGCGTCTGGAGCCTGTGCCCCGCGGTGGGAGGGGCCGCGATGGTGAGAGGCCCGCGCACCGCGATGAAGAGCGGTCCCCGCACCGCAATGAAGAGTGGCCCCCACTTGCCGTAACCGGAGAGGGCCCTCGCACGAACCGAAGACCCAACACAGCCAAAAATAAATAAATAAATAAATAAAGTAGCTATAAAATGTAGCCTTTAAAAAAAAAAAAAAAAACACAAAACACGGGGGGAGCAAGAAAAAATATAGGTTTTAGAATGCCTTTGAACTTAAATGACTTGTTTAAAACAAGTACATATAGTTATAGGTCAACATATATGAACTCTATGGTAACCACAAATTCAAATAAAAAACCTGTATTAGATATACAAAAACTAGAGAGAAAAAAACCACAAACATAACACTAGGTAAAATCATCAAACCACAATGGGAGAGACTACAAGAACAAGAAAAGAGCAGAGAAGAACTACAAAAACAACCAGCAAACAAATAACAAAATGGCAATAAGTACACACGTATCAATAATCACTTTAAATGTCAATGGACTAAATGCTTCATTTAGTTACATAGGGTGGCTGATTGGGTTAAAAAAACAAAACAAAACAAAACAAGACCCATCTACATGCTGCCTACAAGAGACTCACTTCAAAGCTAAAGACACACACAGACATAAAGTGACGGAAAAGAAAAAGATACTCAATGTAAACAGAAATGAGAAGAAAGCTGGGGTAGCAATACTCATATTAGACAAAGTAGACTTTTAAAACAAAAATCTATAATAAAAGGGAATTCCCTCATGGTGCAGTAATTAAGAATCCACCTGCCAATGCAGGGGACATGGGTTCAATGCACAGGACCACGGGTTCCTGGTCCAGGAAGATCCCACATGCCATGGAGCAACTAAACCTGTGTGCCGCAACTACTGAGCCTGCGCTCTAGAGCCCACAAGCCACAACTACTGAGCCCGCGCACCACAACTACTGCAGCCCGTGCGCCTAGAGCCTGTGCTCCGCAACAAGAGAAGCCACCACAATGAGAAGCCTGCGCACTGCAACAAAGAGTAGCCCCCGCTCACCACAACTACAGAAAGCCCTCGTGCAGCAATGAAGACCCAACTCAGCCAAAAATAAATAATAAATTTCTAAAAAATCTATAATAAAAGACAAAGAAGGGCATTATATAATGATAAAGGGATCAATATGAGAACAGGCTATGACATTTGTAAACATATATGCACCTAATACAGGAGCACCTAAATATATAAAGCAAATATTAACAAACATAAAGGGAGACATTGACAATAACACGATAATAGTAGGGGACTTTAATACCCCACTTACATCAATGGACAGATCATCCAAAGAGAAAAACACTAAGGAAACAGTGATCTTAAATGACACAGGGCCCACTGAATTGGCCCTTTCAGCATTTAGAAATACCTAGTTTTATTTCCAGTAATATTTTTTGCCTAAAGTCTACTTTGATATTTTAGCCACAGCAGCTACCTTTAGGTTAGTGTTTACATGGTATACCTTTTCCGTCATTTTACTTTCAACCTGTCTGTTACCTTTTATTTAGTGAATGACTCCTATATATAGGACATAGTTGGGTCTAGTCTGACATTTGTCTTTTCACTGGAGTGTTCTGTCCAGTTACATTAATATAATTACTGATCTATTAGGTTAAGGCTATCTTTTGATATTTTTCCCATATTTTCCCCATCTCTTTTTTAGCCCTTTGTTCTGCCTTTTCTTGGATTAAAGAAGTATGTTTTATTATTCCATATTTACCTCCTCTATTGGTTTTATGTATTATTCATTTGGTGGCTGCCCTAGAAATTGCAGTATCTCTTTTCCTTCCTCCATCATAGCTCATGACTGAGGCACGCCAAAGCACTGCATTGTTCCATATCTCTGGTACACTTCAGCAGTAGTACTTATGTCTTCCAGAATATCATGTGGTGTTTTCATCAACATACAGCAATTAAATGTATGGCTTTTGAGATTGGTTCAAGATGGCGGAGTAGAAGGATGTGCACTCACTCCCTCTTGCGAGAGCACTGGAATCACAACTAACTGCTGAACAATCATCGACAGGAAGACACTGGAACTCACCAAAAAAGATATCCCACATCCAAAGACAACAGAGAAGCCGCAATGAGATGGCAGAAGGGGCACAATCACAATCAAATCAAATCCCATAACTGCCAGGTGGGTGACTCACAAACTAGAGAACCACAGAAGTCCACCCACTGGAGTGAAGGTTCTGAGCCCCACGTCAGGTTTCCCAACCAGGGGGTCTAGCAATGGGAGGAGGAATTCCTAGAGAATCAGACTTTGAAGGCTAGCGGGATTTGATTGCAGGACTTAGACAGGACTGGGGGAAACAGAGACTCCACTCTTGGAGGGCACACACAAAGTAGTGTGCACATCAGGACCCAGGGGAAGGAGCAGTGACCCCATAGGAGACTGAACCACACCTACCGGCTAGTGTTAGAGGGTCTCCGGCAGAGGCAGGGTGTGACTGTGGCTCACTGTGGGGACAAGGACACTCGCGGCAGAAGTGCTGGGAAGTACTCCTTGGTGTGAGCCCTCCTTGTGTAGGCTCCAGTGCGGGGTCACCTCAGGCCAAACAACCAACGGGGAGGGAACCCAGCCTCACCCATCAGCAGACAAGCGGATTAAGGTTTTACTAAGCTCTGCCCACCAGAGCAACACCCAGCTCTACCCACCACCGGTCCCTCCCATCAGGAAACTTGCACAAGCCTCTTAGACAGCCTCATCCACCAGAGGGCAGAGAGGAGAAGCAAGAAGAACTACAATCCTGCAGCCTGTGGAACACAAACCACATTCACAGAAAGATAGACAAGATGAAAAGGCAGAGGGCTATGTACCAGATGAAGGAACAAGAGAAAACCCCAGAAAAACAACTAAATGAAGTGGAGATAGGCAACCTTCCAGAAAAACAATTCAGAATAATGATAGTGAAGATGATCCAGGACCTCGGAAAAAGAATGGAGGCAAAGATCGAGAAGATGCAAGCAATGTTTAACAAAGACCTAGAAGAATTCAAGAACACACATAGATGAACAATACATTAACTGAAATGAAAAATACACTAGAAGGAATCAATAGCAGAAGAACTGAGGCAGAAAACGGATAAGTGACCTGGAAGACAGAATGGTGGAATTCACAGCTGCAGAAAAGAATAAAGAAAAAAGAATGAAAAGAAATGAAGACAGCCTAAGAGAACTCTGGAACAACATTAAACATAACAACATTTGCACTATAGGGGTTCCAGAAGGAGAAGAGAGAGAGAAAGGACCAGAGAAAATATTTGAAGAGATTATAGTCAAAAACTTCCCTAACATAGGAAAGGAAATAGCCACGCAAGTCCAGGAAGCGCAGAGTCCCAGGTAGGATAAACCCAAGGAGAAACACGCCGAGACACTTAGTAATCAAACTGGCAAAAATTAAAGACAAAGAAAAATTATTGAAAGCAGCAAGGGAAAAATGACAAATAACACACAAGGGAACTCCCATAAGGTTAACAGCTGATTTCTCAGCAGAAACTCTACAAGCCAGAAGGGAGTGGCATGATATACTTAAAGTGATGAAAGGGAAGAACCTAAAACCAAGATTACTCTACCCGGCAAGGATCTCATTCAGATTCAATGGAGAAATCAAAAGCTTTACAGACAAGCAAAAGCTAAGATAATTCAGCACCACCAAACCAGGTCTACAACAAATGCTAAAGGAACTTCTCTAAGTGAGAAAAACAAGAGAAGAAAAAGACCTACAAAAATAAACCCAAAACAATTAAGAAAATGGTAATAGGAACATGCATATCAATAATTACTTTAAACATGAAAGGATTAAAGGCTCCAACCAAAAGACAGAGGCTTGCTGAATGGATACAAAAAGAAGACCCATATATATGCTGTCTAAAAGAGACCCACTTCAGACCTAGGGACACATACAGACTTAAAGTGAGGGGATGGAAAAAGATATTCCATGCAAATAGAAATCTAAATAAACATGGAGTAGCAATAGTCATATCAGATAAAATAGACTTTACAATAAAGAATGTTACAAGAGACAAGGAAGGACACTACATAATGATCAAGGGATCAACCCAAGAAGAAGATATAACAATTATAAATATATATGCACCCAACATAGGAGCACCGCAATACATAAGGCAACTGCTAACAGCTATAAAAGAGGAAATCGACAGTAACACAATAATAGTGGGGGACTTTAACACCTCACTTACACCAATGGACAGATCATCCAAACAGCAAATTAAAAGGAAACACAAGCTTTAAATGACACAATAGACCAGATAGATTTAATTGATATTTATGGGATATTCCATCCAAAAACAGCAGATTACACTTTCTTCTCAAGTGCACATGGAACATTCTTCAGGATAGATCACATCTTGGGTCAAAAATCAAGCCACAGTAAATTTAAGAAAATTGAAATCATATCAAGCATATTTTCGGACCACAACACTATGAGATTAGAAAGCAATTACAGGGAAAAAAATGTAAAAAGCACACAAACACATGGAGGCTAAACAACACGTTACTAAATAATCAAGAGATCACTGAAGAAATCCAAGGGGAAATCAAAAAATGCCTAGAGACAAATAACAATGAAAACACGATGATCCAAAACCTATGGGATGCAGCACAAGCAGTTCTAAGAGGGAAGTTTATAGCTATACAAGCCTACCTCAAGAAACAAGAAAAATCTCAAATAAACAATCTAACCTTACACCTAAAGAAACTAGAGAAAGAAGAACAAACAAAACGCAAAGTTAGCAAAAGGAAAGAAATCATAAAGATCAGAGCAGAAATAAATGAAATAGAAACAAAGAAAACAATAGCAAAGATCAATAAAACTAAAAGCTGGTTCTTTGAGAAGATAAACAAGATTGATAAACTATTACCCAGACTCATCAAGAAAAAGAGGGAGGGCTTCCCTGGTGGCACAGTGGTTGAGAATCTGCCTGCCAATGCAGGGGACACAGGTTCGAGCCCTGGTCTGAGAAGATCCCACATGCCACGGAGCAACTGGGCCCGTGAGCCACAATTACTGAGTCTGCGCATCTGGAGCCTGTGCTCTGCAACAAGAGAGGCCGCGATAGTGAGAGGCCTGCGCACCGCGATGAAGAGTGGCCCCCGCTTGCCACAACTAGAGAAAGCCCTCGCACAGAAACGAAGACCCAACACAGCCATAAATAAATAAATAATTAATTTTTTTTAAAAAAAAGAAAGAAAAAGAGGGAGAGGACTCAAATCAACAGAATTAGAAATGAAAAAGGAGAAGTTACAACAGACACCGCAGAAATATAAAGCATCTTAAGAGACTACTCCAAGCAACACTATGCCAATAAAATGGACAACCTAGAAGAAATGGACAAATTCTTACAAAGGTATAACCTTCCAAGACTGAACCAGGAAGACATAGAAAATATGAACAGACCAATCACAAGTAATGAAATTGAAACTGTGATTAAAAATCTTCCAACAAACAAAAGCCCAGGCTTCACAGGTGAATTCTATCAAACATTTAGAGAAGAGCTAATACCCATCCTTCTCAAACTCTTCTAAAAAATTGCAGAGGAAGGATCACTCCCAAACTCATTCTATGAGGCCACCATCACCCTGATACCAAAACCAGACAGAGATACTACAAAAAAAGAAAATTACAGACCAGTATCACTGATGAATATAGCTGCAAAAATCCTCAACAAAATACTAGCAAACAGAATCCAACAACACATTAAAAGGATCATACACCACGATCAAGTGGGATTTATCCCAGTGATGCAAGGATTCTTCAATATACGCAAATCAATCAATGTGATACACCATATTAACAAATTGAAGAATAAAAACCATATGATCGGGAGCTTCAAGATGGCAGAAGAGTAAGATGTGGAGATCACCTTCCTCCCAACAAATACATCAGAAATACATCTACATGTGGAACAACTCCTACAGAACACCTACCGAATGCTGGCAGAAGACCTCAGACCTCCCAAAAGGCAAGAAACTCCCCACGTACCTGGGTAGGTCAAAAGAAAAAAGAAAAAACAGAGACAAAAGAATAGGGACGGGACCTGCACCAGTGTGAGAGAGAGCTGTGAAGGAGGAAAGGTTTCCACACACTAGAAGCCCCTTCCCGGGTGGAGACTGCAGGGGGCGGAGGGGGGAAGCTTCGAAGCCATGGAGGAGACCGCAGCGACAGGGGTGCGGAGGGCAAAGCGGAGAGATTCCCGCAGAGGATTGGTGCCGACCAGCACTCACCAGCCCGAGAGGCTTGTCTGCTCACCCACCAGGACGGGTGGGGGCTGGGAGCTGAGGCTCGGGCTTCGGAGGTCAGGTCCCAGGGAGAGGACTGGTGTTGGCTGCGTGAACACAGCCTGAAGGGCCCAGTGCACCACAGCTAGCCAGGAGGGAGTCCAGGAAAAAGTCTGGAGCTGCCGAAGAGGCAAGAGACTTTTTCTTGCCTCTTTGTTTCCTGGTGCATGAGGAGAGGGGATTAAGAGCGCTGCTTAAAGAAGCTCCAGAGACAGGCGCGAGCCACAGCTGTCAGCGCGGACACCAGAGACGGGCATGAAACGCTAAGGCTACTGCTGTAGCCACCAAGAAGCCTGTGAGCAAGCACAGGTCACTATCCACACCTCTCCTCCTGGGAGCCTGTGCAGCCCGCCACTGCCAGGGTCCTATGATCCAGGGACAACTTCCCTGGGACAGCAGAGGGCGCACCTCAGGCTGTTGCAAGGTCATGCCGGCCTCTGCCGCCACAGGTTCGCCCCACATCCTTACCCCTCCCTCCCCCCCGGCCTGAGTGAGTCAGAGCCCCCGAAGCAGCTGCTCCTTTAACCCCGTCCTGTCTCAGTGAAGAACAGACACCCTCAGGTGACCTACACACAGAGGCGGGTCCAGATCCAAAGGTGAACTCTGGGAGCTGTTCAAAAAAAGAAGAGAAAGGGAAATTTCTCCCTCAAGAGCAGTGGATTAAATCTCCACAATCAACTTGATGTACCCTGCATCTGTGGAATAACTGAATAGACAACGAATCATCCCAAATCGAGGAGGTGGACGTTGGGAGCAACGATACATTTTTTTTTTTCCTTTTTCTCTTTTTGTGAGTGTGTATGTGTATGCTTCTGTCTGTGATTTTGTCTGTAGAGCTTTGCTTTTACCATTTGTCCTAGGGTTCTGTCTGTCCGTTTTTTTTGTTTTGTTTATTTTTAGTATAGTTTTTAGCAGTTGTTATCATTGGTGGATTTGTTTATTGGTCTGGTTGCTCTCTTCTTTCTTTTTTTTTTTAATTACTTTAAAAAATTTTTTAATAATTATTTTTTACTTTTTATTTTAGTAACTTTATTTTATTTTATTTTACTTTATTTTTTTTTTATATTATCTTCTTCTTTCTTTCTTTCTTTTTTTTCTCCCTTTTATTCTGAGCCGTGTGGAGGACAGGCTCTTGGTGCTACAGCCAGGCGTCAGGGCTGTGCCTCTGAGGTGGGAGAGCCAAGTTCAGGACACTGGTCCAGAAGAGACCTCCCAGCTGCACGTAATATCAAATGGGAAAAGTCTCCCAGAGATCTCCATCTCAACGCCAAGACCCAGCTCCACTCAACGACCAGCAAGCTAGAGTGCTGGACACCCTATGCCAAACAACTAGCAACAAAGGAACATAACCTCATCCATTAGCAGAGAGGCTGCCTAAAATCATAATAAGGCCACAGGTACCCCAAAACACACCACCAGACGTGGACCTGCCCACCAGAAACACAAGATCCAGCCTCATCCACCAGAACACAGGCACTAGTCCCCTCCACCAGGAAGCCTACACAACCCACTAAACCAACCTTAGCCACTGCGGACAGACACCAAAAACAACGGGAATTACGAACCTGCAGCCTGCGAAAAGGAGACCCCAAACACAATAAGTTAAGCCAAATGAGAAGACAGAGAAACACACAGCAGATGAAGGAGCAAGGTAAAAACCCACCAGACCTAACAAATGAAGAGGAAATAGAGAGTTTACCTGAAAATGAATTCAGAATAATGATAGTAAAGATGATCCAAAATCTTGCAAATAGAATGGAGAAAATATAAGAAACGTTTAACAAGGACCTAGAAGAACTAAAGAGCAAACAAACAGTGATGAACAACACAATAAATGAAATTTAAAATTCTCTAGAAGCAATCAATAGCAGAATAACTGAGGCAGAAAAACGGATAAGTGACCTGGAAGATAAAATAGTGGAAATAACTACTGCAGAGCAGAATAAAGAAAAAAGAATGAAAAACATTGAGGACAGTCTCAGAGACTTCTTGGACAACACTAAACGCACCAACATTCGAATTATAGGGGTCCCAGAAGAAGAAGAGAAAAAGAAAGGGACTGAGAAAATATTTTAAGAGATTATAGTTGAAAACTTCCCTAATATGGGAAAGGAAATAGTTAATCAAGTTCAGGAAGCACAGAGAGTCCCATACAGGATAAATCCAAGAAGAAACACGCCAACACACATATTAATCAAACTATCAAAAATTAAATACAAAGAAAAAATATTAAAAGCAGCAAGGGAAAAAAACCATATAACACACAAGGCAATCCCCATAAGGTTAACAGCTGATCTTTCAGCAGAAACTCTGCAAGCCAGAAGGGAGTGGCAGGATATACTTAAAGTGATGAAGGAGAAGAACCTACAACCAAGATTATTCTACCCAGCAAGGATCTCATTCAGATTTGACGGAGAAATTAAAAACTTTATAGACAAGCCAAAGCTAAGAGAATTCAGCACCACCAAACCCGCTTTACAACAAATGCTAAAGGAACTTCTCTAGGCAGGAAACACAAGAGAAGGAAAAGACCTACAATAACAAACCCCAAACAATTATGAAAATGGTAATAGGAACATACATATCAATAATTACCTTAAATGTAAATGGATTAAATGCTCCCACCAAAAGACATAGACTGGCTGAATGGATACAAAAACAAGACCCGTACATATGCTGTCTACAAGAGACCCACTTCAGACCTAGGTACACATACAGACTGAAAGTGAGGGGATGGAAAAAGATATTCAAAATAAAATCAAAAGAGAGCTGGAGTAGCAATTCTCATAACAGACAAAACAGACTTACAATAAAGACTATTACAAGAGACAAAGAAGGACACTACCTAATGATCAAGGGATCAATCCAAGAAGAAGATATAACAATTGTAAATATTTATGCACCCAACATAGGAGCACCTCAATACATAAGGCAAATACTAACAGCCATAAACAGGGAAATCGACAGTAACACAATCATAGTAGGGGACTTTAACACCCCACTTTCACCAGTGGACAGATCATCCAAAATGAAAATAAATAAGGAAACACAAGCTTTAAATGATACATTAAACAAGATGGACTTAATTGATATTTATAGGACATTCCATCCAAAAACAACAGAATACACATTCTTCTCAAGTGCTCACAGAACATTCTCCAGGATAGATCATATCATGGGTCACAAATCAAGCCTTGGTAAATTTAAGAAAATTGAAATCAGATCAAGTATCTTTTCCAACCACAACGTTATGAGACTAGATATCAATTACAGGAAAAAAATCTGTAAAAAATACAAACACATGGAGGCTAAACAATACACTACTTAACAACCAAGAGATCACTGAAGAAATCAAAGAGGAAATCAAAAAATACCTAGGAACAAATGACAATGAAAACACGACGACCCAAAACCTATTGGATGCAGCAAAAGCAGTTCTAAGAGGGAGGATTATAGCAATACAATCCTACCTTAAGAAACAAGAAACATCTCAAATAAACAACCTAACCTTACATGTAAAGCAATTAAAGAAGAACAAAAAAACACCAAAGTTAGCAGAAGGAAAGAAATCATAAAGACCCGATCAGAAATAAATGAAAAAGAAATGAAGGAAACGATAGCAAACATCAATAAAACTAAAAGCTGGTTCTTTGAGACGATAAACAAAATTGAAAAACCATTAGCCAGACTCATCGAGAGAAAAAGGGAGAAGACTCAAATCAGTAGAATTAGAAATGAAAAAGGAGAAGTAACAACTGACACTGCAGAAATACAAAGGATCATGAGAGATTACTACAAGCGACTATATGCCAATAAAATGGACAACCTGGAAGAAATGGACACATTCTTAGAAATACACAACCTTCTGAGACTGAACCAGGAAGAAATAGAAAATATGAACAGACCAGTCACAAGCAATGAAGTTGAAACTGTGATTAAAAATCTTCCAACAAACAAAAGCCCATTACCAGATGGCTTCACAGGCGAATTCTATCACACATTTTGAGAAGAACTAAAACACATCCTTCTCAAACTCTTCCAAAATATACCACAGGGAGGAACATTCCCAAACTCATTCTACGAGGCCACCATCACCCTGATACCAAAACCAGACAAAGATGTCACAAAGAAAGAAAACTACAGGCCAATATCACTGATGAACATAGATGCAAAAATCCTCAACAAAATACTAGCAAACAGAATCCAACAGCACATTAAAAGGATCACACACCATGATCAAGTGGGGTTCATACCAGGAATGCAAGTATTCTTCAATATACGCAAATCAATCAATGTGATACACCATATTAACAAATTGAAGGAGAAAAACCATATGATCATCTCAATAGATGCACAGAAAGCTTTTGACAAAATTCAACACCCATTTATGATAAAAGCCCTGCAGAAAGTAGGCATAGAGGGAACTTTCTTCAACATAATAAAGGCCATATATGACAAACCCACAGCCAACATTGTTCTCAATGGTGAAAAACTGAAAGCATTTCCTCTAACATCAGGAACAAGACAAGGATGTCCACTTGCGCCACTATTATTCAACATAGTTTTGCCACGGCAATCAGAGAAGGAAAAGAAATAAAAGGAACACAAACTGGAAAAGAAGAAGTAAAACTGTCACTGTTTGCAGATGACATGATACTATACATAGAGAATCCTAAAGATGCCACCAGGAAACTACTAGAGCTCATCAATGAATTCGGTAAAGTTGCAGGATACAAAATGAATGCACAGAAATCTCTTGCATTCCTATATACTAATGATGAAAAATCTGAAAGAGAAATTAAGGAAACACTCCCATTTACCATTGCAACAAAAAGAATAAAATACCTAGGAATACACCCACCTAGGGAGACAAAAAACGTGTATGCTAAAAGTATAAGACACTGCTGAAAGAAATTAAAGATGATACCAACGGATGGAGAGATATACCATGTTCTTGGATTGGAAGAATCAATATTGTGAAAATGACTATACTACCCAAAGCGATCTACAGAGCCAATGCAATCCCTATCAAATTACCAATGGCATTTTTTACAGAACTAGAACAAAAAATCTTAAAATTTGTATGGAGACACAGAAGACCCCGAATAGCCAAAGCAGTCTTGAGGGAAAAAAACGGAGCTGGAGGAATCAGACTCCCTGACTTCAGACCATACTACAAAGCTACAGTAATCAAGACAATATGGTACTGGCACAAAAATAGAGATACAGATCAATGGAACAGGATAGAAAGCCCAGAGATAAACCCACGCACCTATGTTCAACTAATTTACGACAAAGGAGGCAAGCATATACAATGGAGAAAAGACAGTCTCTTCAATAAGTGGTGCTGGGAAAACTGGACAGCTACATGTAAAAGAATGAAATTAGAACACTCCCTAACACCACACACAAAAGTAAACTCAAAATGGATTAGAGACCTAAATGTAAGACTGGACACTATAAAACTCTTAGAGGAAAACATAGGAAAAACACTCTTTGACATAAATCACACCAAGATCTTTTTTGATCCACCTCATAGAGTAATGGAAATAAAAACAAAAATAAACAAATCAGACCTAATGAAACTTCAAAGCTTTTGCACAGCAAAGGAAACCATAAACAAGATGAAAAGACAACCCTCAGAATGGGAGAAAATATTTGCAAACGAATCGACGGATGAAGGATTAATCTCCAAAATATATAAACAACTCATGCAGCTCAATATTTAAAAAAACAAACAACCATATCCAAAAATGGGCAGAAGACCTAAAAAGACATTTCTCCAAAGAAGACATATAGATGGGCAAGAAGCACATGAAAAGCTGCTCAACATCACTAATTATTAGAGAAATGCAAATCAAAATTACAATGAGGTATCACCTCACACCGGTTGGAATGGGCATCATCAGAAAATCTACAAACAACAAATGCTGGAGAGGGTGTGGAGAAAAGGGAACCCTCTTGCACTGTTGGTGGGAATGTAAATTGATACAGCCACTATGGAGAACAGTATGGAGGTTCCTTAAAAAACTAAAAATAGAATTACCATATGACCCAACAATCCCACTACTGGGCGTATACCCAGAGAAAACCATAATTCAAAAAGACACATGCAACCCAATGTTCATTGCAGCACTATTTACAATAGCCAGGTCATGGAAGCAACCTAAATGCCTATTGACAGACGAATGGATAAGGAAGATGTAGTACATATATACAATGGAATATTACTCAGCCATAAAAAGGAACGAAATTGGGTCATTTGTAGAGACATGGATGGATCTAGAGACTGTCATACAGTCAGAAAGAGAAAAACAAATATCGTATATTAACGCATATATGTGGAACCTAGAAAAATGGTACAGATGATCCAGTTTGCAGGCAGAAATTGAGACACAGATGTAGAGAACAAACGTATGGACACCAAGGGGGGAAAGTGGTGGAGGGGTGGGGGTGGTGGTGTGATGAATTGGGCGACTGGGATTGACATGTATACACTGATGTGTATAAAATTGATGACTAATAAGAACCTGCTGTATAAAAAAATAAATAAAATAAAATTCAAAAAAAAATTTTTTTTAAATATAAATAAATGTATGGCTTTTTTCTCTCTGAGTCTTGTTTTTCCAGACAACTCAATTAACTGTAGATTCCTATAAGTTTTTAAGAAAATTCTTTCTGTCTTCTTCATGAAATATATTGTAGACATTTGCATTAACCAAGTCTTCTTGCTTACATTGCAGGTGTTGTGATATTTTCTGATACAAATACAATGTTTCCATCATGATTTACCACGAAAAGGAAACCATCTAATTCCTGAAGTAAAAGTGGTCCTAAGGAGTTTTTATCAGTAACTCCCTGTCCTGTAGAAGACACATCAGCTTTCTGTACATCATTTTCATAATTCTTGAATGATTATGAGCTAAATTCACACTTTTACCATGTCTTTAATAATGCACCAACCTTAGAATAGTTTAACTCCTTTCCTCCCTCCTGCCCTTTGTGCTACTCTTGCCATATATTTTACTACCACATGTTATAAAACCCAAGAGACATTTTTAATATTGTTACTTTAGTCAGTATTCTTTATATTCACTTGTTCTGGTGATCTTCATTCCTTCCTATAATTTTGTGCTTCCTCATGAATTATTTTCCTTCTTGTGTTTCTTCTTATACAGATACAAATTACAAATTCTCTGAGTTTGTTTTTCTTTTTGGTAAGTCTTTGTTTCACTACCAGTCTCCAGTATAGAAAAAAAAAAAAGGAAAATTACATTGATATTGTGAGTTTGGGTCAGACTGTAGACAATTGTGTATGCTAAGCTGAAGGGTAAGTACTTTATTGAATGGGTAAAGAAGAGCCACTAAATTAAGCCATACAATGAGCTTTGTGGCAATTTACTAGACCATTTAGAAGGAAGAGAAACTACAAGTAGGGAGACCACTTAGAAGGTTGTTGAAAGCTATAGTAAGGACTCAAACTTTAGGGGGGTCACTACAGGAATAGAAAGAAGTGAGCAAACCAAAGAGATGTTGATAAGGAAGAATAGATACGATTTAAGAACTATTTGGATATGGACAAATGAGAGAAAAATGGCCAGTGTAAAATGGCTGCCAGACTTCAAAGCCAGTAACTAATTTAACTGTGCTACTATTAACACAAGTGGGACGTTAAAAGGAAAACTCAGATTGGCAAGGGAGATGAAATATTGCATATCATGTTTCAGGAGCTTGGGAATTTAGGTGGAAATGCCCAGAAGACATCTAGAAGTTTCAGAGAAATAAGAGATAAAAATATAGGTCTCAGAGACATTTACTATAGATACTAATTGAAAATGTGACTACAATGGGACATAAGAATGGAAGGGAATAAAAAAGAGTGTCTAGAGAAGCTGTACCCCTCTCTTCTCATTCCACTGACCTCTCCACCCCACAAATTCTTCTTCTACAGACTTTGCCCCAATGTGCTAGCTAATAATCCCTGACTGCCATGCCAGACAGGAGCAGGCTTGGGAAGGGATAATTGCAAAAGCAACAGTGAAGTTTGTGACTTCAAGAAGAAAGTGAAGGAAGAAGATAAGGGATAGAAGGGCAAACCCACGTATTAGGAGAGGAAAGAGTATATTCTATGTCCACAGGACCACCCAACTGGGGTGGTCATATGTAGGTTAAAATATATATGTAATGTAATACTCATAATTTGAGCTGAGAGATTGTCCATATATTTCAATTAATTTTGTCTAACAGAAGTCTAGTTAACACAAGTCTTACAAGTGAGAGTTGTTTTATTATTCATACTTTTTTATCTTTTTGAAATCTTATACAATCAATGTGCATTCCATTTTCAATTAGGAAAATCAACACTTTTTTGCTAACTTCCCTTCTAACTCTGAATCATCCTTTCAAAAAAATTTTTTTTCAATATTAGACAGAATGCTCTGGTGTATGTCATTGTCTAAAACCAGGGTTACAGCAGGGAATTCAGCAATGAGAATAACAGTCCTGCTTAACACAATCCAGGAACAGAATGATCAGGAAAGTGGATAAAACATTTCAGGGCTACAGAGAACCTGAGTGTTCTTGAGCAATAAAATAATATTTTAGTTAATTATCTTAACTTTTCTTTTCTCTGAAGAACAGCTTCATGTATAGTGTTAACATCATAGCACAAGAAAGAATCTCTAGAGATCATCTACTTTTAAGCAATTGAACATCTCAATCATCTAAGACCAAAAGTTGTCTAAGCTCTTGAACATCTCCACAACCTCCCTTAACAACCCATTCAAAAAACAAAAGAAAACAAAAACAAAAAACAACCCAACCCATTCCAATGTTCTGAGGTTATGATAGTGATAAATTTAACATCATATATTTGATTGCAAAATAGGTTCTATAGGAGTAGGGAGAGGAGAGGCACTTGAGGTTCAGTCTGAAGTCCCATTTAAGTCCCAATAGTTGGTCTTGCTGAGAAGGCAAAATCACGTTCAAATAGTATCATGTACTCTTAAATTCTGAGAAAGCTCAATTTAGAAGCATAGTAGAAATTTCTTATTACAAGATTCCACCTGGACGACACCTGGAAGTGTCCAAGTTCTCAAAAAGAAGTAAAATATAAAATGAACAGTCCTTTGGGGTATTCAATTATTGCTAATTATCCAGTTATTGGAGAGGTCATTTGTTTTTTACAACTAAACTGAAGTTATTCTCCTATGAATAGACCTACCTCCAAAGGGTAAATACACATCATCAAGTGAAATACACAAGTTGCATATCCATCCCTTTCTGATGTGAAACAAAATTATAAATAGTAAGGATGTACTTGACAACCAATTTCCATTCCCACGGAGTAAAGCCAAACAATGAATCCTTACCATGTGAGCAGACATCAGCCATTACTTGAAAACTTAAGAACTGATTCGCAAAAACCTGCATCCAAAGTGGCACTGCATAATGGGTATATCTGCTCTTCCTTAGAAACTCAAATTGAGCTCTGCAGCTGGCAAAGTATAGCAGTGATCCAGCATTAAATAACAAAGCCATATTTCAAAGTCGTTCATAATTTAAGGCTGGAAATTTTACCTGTTTTTAAGTTGCTATTAACTGGCTATATCATAATAGTTGAATAAGAGCAAAACCATTTGACTATTACTCTTTCATTATTAATTAAGGATTAAGATTACTTATGACACACCATTTTGTGTTCTCCAAAGGTTCTGGTGAAATCATCATCAATTTTATGCAAGATATAAAATAGATGACTGGTCCTTGGAAAATTTTCTAAGTTTAGTTTGTAACTGGCATGTGGTTCTTTGGAGATTTGCTCTCTAAAAATCTGAAAATCATGTGCATGCAAGCATTTGCTTTTTTATGGGCATTAATTAAATGTTTATCAATGCTAACAGTTAATCCTTTTTTTTCTTTCTTTCTTAATATTGCTGTTGATTGCAGACTGGGAATGTCATGGGTCCCATAATGGCTTACAGAGTATACATTGACACATCAAATTAAAGCAGTTATAATTTCAATTAGTTAGGTAACCATCTGGGAAATGTCAGAAATCTTCAGCTGTTATAAATGCCGTTTGGTTCCCACTTGTATTTTATAGCAAGCACCTAGATCCTTCCTATTTTTTATATTACCAAGTCAGAGCATAGAGAGGTACTCTTCAAAGTGTCTCCACATATCATTTTCATTCTTACGGTGTTCAAAGGGCCAGTTCTAAGGCTTTCTCTCCAAACTGCTGAGAGACTGGCTTATTTTCAATCCAAGAATGCATGATGATAGGAGTTACATGGAACTGCCTTATCTAACATTCCTAATATATACCACAAACTATTTAGCTAAGATTTGTTGACTTGTCCCCCTGACAAGTCAACACGATTCAAAGCCCAAGTCACCAAAACAGTACCAGGCATTTGATTCAGAGCAGGACTCAACACTCCCAGGTGTAAGGTATGACCAGACCACTCTACCATATTTGATACATTCATGATTAACCTCATTTGTGGCTGCCAATCTGAAAGAGGCCAGCAGGAGCCTGTGAAGGATCGTAAGTGAACTCTTGGCTACACTCCCCATAAGTCTGCTCTTATTTAGATAGCTGTGTAGATGGACATATCACAAAATGTGCTCACGATATGAAAATATGCCAAAAGGAACAAGCAAATCCTAACTTCAGTTTAGAGTCAAAGGTAGGAATGTGGATATGAACCAGGGCAATGCAACGCTGAGCAGGCTGAGTGGAGAGACATTTAATGATTCATCTAACCAGCTGGCTTTCAGGAGGGCTCCAAATGCACTGGCCCCTGGCATACTTTATTTTTGCCCCCAGCACTGCAGGCACTGAGACAAAAAGCATGGAGCAGGTAGTGGGCTAGTAAGACAAGAGGACAATTGTAGTGTTGTTTAGGCACAACCTTATTCTGTTCCCCGGAGGTTAGAGAAATTATTTCCTTTAACTACATAAACTCATTTATTTAAATTATATCAGAGATAAGATATTGCATTCTTTTGGGGTCAAGTGCAGTTCCTTTCAACAAATCTTCGTGTCAGAACTTTCTAAAGTTCTATACCAGGGCTTCAATGCTAAAATTGGGAAAAGGTCCTTTGTATGAAAATGCTTCTTAATAAATTATCTACTAATAAATAAAAGTATTTGCCCTTTTTTCTTTTTGAGCAATTTATCACCAGTGGAAATACCAAGGAATGACTTGAGAGCTACCCCACCATAATATTCAATAGCCCATTCCAAGCCACCCCAAATAAACACACAATCCTAAGTAAACCACTGGGTTAGTTATTCAAATACTACAGGAAATTTCCCTGTTCCCCTTTCCTAACAGCCACCACAAGCGTGTCCTATATGGAAATTCTAGAACCATAATGTCCTCTTTCTTTTTCTTCTTTTTCTCCTCTTTCCATCTCCATGTTTCTTAAACTAGTTTCCTTCAAAGTCTCTGCTGTAAAGAAGTAGGCATTAGTAGAGAAAGAAAAATGTGTTTAGTGGCCATATCCCAAGCCTCAGTTAACATCTTCTTTCCTTTTTCTTTTTTTCTTAGGATGTGATACAATACAACATAACATAACATAACATATGATACAATATTTCTGTTACTATTATAATATAATGCCACGTAGCGACTCTGAGGTTGTAATTAGTAGATAAGGAGCAAAAATATACTTTCCAGGATGGGTCACCGTGATTGGACTAACCCTCAATCTTTCAAAGTTGAGGCTATAGTTACTGTAGTAACATACCATAGTCTGGATATGCTTCATATGTTGTCTCCCATGGGTAGCCTTGCCAGGTACCAGTCACCCAACAGAAAGACAAGTACCAGGCAAGAAAGGACAAAGCTCCTCTGAGTCCCTTTAGCACTTTATTTGTGCTATTAATATATCATTTTATATATTATAACAGAGTTAATTATTAATATGCCATGTCTCTCCCTAGATTATGAGCTATGTGAGGGCAAAACCCATAACATATTTATCATTATCTGATTACCTCTTCACACAAAGCTTAGCACACAGTTGTTACCAAAAAATGTGTGTTCAATGAATGAATGTCATAAATTAAGACAACCTCTTGTAGAAGGAACCTCTACACCAAATTTGATAATCATGGCAACTGGCTGTCTTTAGAAAGGAGGGTAGGTGGAATGGAACTCTGATTTAGCTGAAAAGAAAGATGAGATAACATGAAGTCAAAATAGAAGAAAATGGAGAAAACAAATCTAGTTTTCTTCCAAAATATCAGCTTTATGAACTAATGAAACTCATATGTGTAGGTACACACTATATGTTTAAAAGTACCCATCATGACTGTGATAAGTCTGAAAGTCCTAGCCTTCCAAGCCTTGAGCCTAGAGAAGTGGACAAAGCTACTAATTTGAGCCAACATGTGATGAACTGGAGGAATCCATAATAGTTTATCTGTCATCTTGGTTTCATATGTCAATGGGTCCATTGAGCACAGTGAGGATCCACTGAGAGGAAATGAGAACTTAGTAGATTCCTCAAGATAAGTAGGTCTCCTGAGTGTGATGTACCTGCTCCTACTATGGCCTGTTTCTCCAGCCTCCAGCATTTAAATCCAATGAATGTCCACAAGACCAACAGTGATTTCATGACAAGAAAGAAACAAGGTATCACCTATCATGGGAGCCACAACTTGTTAGAATCACTTCATTTAGGTGAGTGTAAAAAAAAGACCTGGACAAAGAGGTATTCTGAGAAGTCACCTTAGTCCAAGAAACAGCACCAACTAAAACAACCAGGTGTGGATTTCAAAGCAGGTAGTACCCAAATAACTCATAATCTTCTTTTTATCCATAAGCTCTGATTGGTGTTTTTGTTATTTGAAGGTTGAATTCACCTGAAATTAGTGTGTCTTTGTTCAGACTGCTATAACAAAATACCATAGACCAGGTGGCTTAAACAATACATACTTATTTGTCACAGTTCTGGAGACTGGGAAGTCCAAGATCAAGGTGTCTGGTGAGATCCCTCTTCCTGGTTTGCAGATGGCTGCCTTCTTGCTGAATCCTCACATGGCAGAGACAGATCATCTCCCTTCTGTCTCTTCTTATAAAGGCACTAATCCCATTCATGAGAGCTCCACTCTCATGACCTAATTACTTACCAAAGCTCCATCTCTAAATGCCACCACATTGAAGAGTAGGGCTTCAACATTTGAAATGGGGTCTGGGAGGGGATGGAAAATAGACACAAACATTCAGTCCATAGCAGTGTGTGACTAAATTAAAGGATTTCCCATACTTAGTCATCAAGAGAAGAGGGCTTTAGAAAGGTCTCTAAGATCTACTTTTGAAGCCAAGGACATTAAGAACATTAAGCCTTCCTTTGACTCCTTCCTAAGAGATCCCATCACAATTACTAATTAGAAAATAATTAGAGGGGCTTCCCTGGTGGCGCAGTGGTTGAGAATCTGCCTGCCAATGCAGGGGACACGGGTTCGAGCCCTGGTCTGGGAAGATCCCACATGCCGCAGAGCGACTAGGCTCGTGAGCCACAACTGCTGAGCTTGCGCGTCTGGAGCCTGTGCTCTGCAACAACAGAGGCCGTGACAGTGAGAGGCCCGCGCACCGCGATGAAGAGTGGCCCCCGCTCGCCGCAACTAGAGAAAGCCCTAGCACAGAAACGAAGACCCAACACAGCCAAAATTAAATTAATTAATTAATTAATTTAAAAAAAAAGAAAATAATTAGAAAATGAGCTAACAGTCTGACTTTAGCCTCCTTTCTCCAGCCTCCAACATTTGGATCCCAGTGACCATTCACAAAACCAACAGAATAATAGGCAATATACCTTCTCTGAACACAATGTCTTATCATATACAGTCTCTCCTCTCCAGAATAAAACAGGAAACATATGGTTCTCAATGTTTTCAATCTTTTGCTTGCCCAATGTTCAATGAATTCCTAAGGGGAATTAATCTAATGAGCAGAGTTTCAAGCCATGAGCCAAACATGATCATGGTCAAGAATAACACCTATATATCCCTGGCAGAGTAAAAACTTTAAATTACTCAGACAATGGTTAACAAATAAATAATTTTCTAGGAAACTCTAGAAGAGAAATGCAAAGTATATGCAAGCTTGAGCATATTTTCCTTTAACCCTTTCCCAGAAATAAATTTATGGAAAAAATAACTTTCGAGTGTTATCTAGAGTCAGAGACAACTAAACTCCACCCATGAGAATTACCATTAGTGGCAAAATCACTGTAGGGATTTGAGGAGCCAGACAAGTTTATTTTGCATCACTTAATGCCAGCAAACAAAACATGAACACTAAAGTGTGAAAGAAAATTCTTAAGCTGATTTCAAATCACAGGCATATGTTTGGCTGGAAAAACACATTGAGGAACAAACACTTCAAAGGAAAATCCTTTAGAAATGGAATCACTGGCACTAGACCCACAGTCTGTTAAATTGTTTGACCAAAAAGACTGCTTCAAGAATCCTCAGCTCTTTACTCCTATAACCAAAGCAGGAATATTTGGAAGCAGTCCTGAAACCATAACTTCACTTGTGACACAATCCCTTTTCCATAACTCTGGCCAAACAGTCTAACTCTCTAAGGAACCAAGAATCAAGCAACCTCTTGTTCTTGATGTATCCAAGTAAAAAGGACTTCCCAAAGGTGATTAACTGTGATACAAATAGAATGCAAAACTACTCCACAGATGCACCACTACTTTTGATAGTCATAATATTATCAACTTTGAGTTGTTATTTTCTTGTAGGCTCATTTACGCCTTATCTTTCAGATTACCGTGTATTTGTGTGCGTGTGTGTGTGTAAGTACATATACGCACATATATATAACAAAAGAACTTCAATTCAGGACTTAAAATCAACGACAATTTTTAAACCACTAGAGGGAAAGTTTGAGAAAACTTTTGTCTTTCATTTCTTTTGTTCCACAAATCAAGTATACATCTAATTCTCTATGTTTATTGAATAAGCTTAGATGGAAGAAGGCAAATAGTAGACGATGAAAATAAATTCCCCATCCAGACAAACAGTCTTTGTTGGAACATAAATTATAGTTGTGAACATAAATTATACATAGAAAAGCCATTATATACATATATGCATATTTCTGAGTGTTTACATTCCTCATAAAATGAGTATAAGAGGGGACAATTCCCATATCTCTAGGTGCCAGCAGCATTGAAAGCATTTAGTAAGAGATAATTTTCAGAAGTTTTTCAAAACCAATCCTTTTCCAAGTACTTTATGTGCATTAAGTTCACCTTTCATTCAGCTACAAATTAGGAAATGTACACTACCCATATACCAAGAAAGTTCTCTGTGATGCTAAGTAGTGTCACTATTATTTTCTGCACAAAAGCACATGGCATTTTTTATTTTACCTTCCACCAGACAGTGAGAGGCAGTTTTCTCCTTCTAAAGCTCACATGAGTATTCACTCATCCAGGCTCTTATGTTTTCTGCCCTGCTCTCTGGCAGGCCTCAGACCTGAAGAATTTTAAGGCATCAAAAATTTTAGCAGAGAACCTCTAGGAGTCAAAAAGCCTCACCCCTAGTGTTCAGAAGCACTAGTGTATTGGGGTACCAAAAGCAGCAAAGAAAAGTGGATACCAGAAGCAGATGCACTGCATGCTAAAAGAGAAAAGCCACTTCAAAAAAGGGCAACTATTTACATGAAGCACAATGAGACTCCCCCACTACCATCACCATCACCTTCCAAAAACTGTCTTGATATTTGCTTATTGCTCAAAAATGCAATCACTCTCCTGGAATTCATCATTCTTTTCCCTGCTTAGATAACCCCTAAAGGGACATCATGACAGGAGCTCTTTCTGAACCCAGTTAGATAGCACAGAGAGTAGGTTCTACTCTGCCAAAAGAGTTGAAGAGCAAAGGAAAACAAGGGATTATATAAGACATTCCCAACAAAGGCTTGCTCTGATTCTCCATCTCAAGACTGGACAATGCTAAGCGATATAAACTTCAGCTATTCTCATTACACTCCTAGGTTATCACCTCTAGGTCACCATCAGTTGCATGTCTCAGCAATTAGTTGTAAAAATGTAAACCTCTCTGACTTCTGGTTTTCAGGATTCTTGAAACTAAAAAGAAACTTACTCTAGAAAGAATGAAGATAAAGACTAAATGGCAAATGAATGAGTTATCTGGCAGATACTTTCTTCAGTTGAACAGTCATAACTTTGTCTTGTTTAGTAAACCTCAAAAGAAGATCTCACATGTCCCCTCTTCCTTGCCTTGTCTCTCTCCATCACCCTACACCACCCCCGAGTTGGAATGAATCTCATCCTTCTTTACGTTCCCATAACATTTTGTTCAAATACTTATCATATCCTGCTATAGCTCTACCATAATTGCATTTATGTCTGATCTCCCCCACTGGATAGCAAATTGGTTGAGATCAGAGAATAGGTTTCATTTTACATTTTTTTCTCTCCAGTGTGCTTTGAAATAAATGTTTGCTGGATTAAATCAAATTGAAAATAATTAAAAGTACTGCAAATAGTTGAATCCCTACTGCCTGTATAGGATATTTATCATGAAGTTGAAAAATGTCCACATGTAAAGTCTGTAGCAAAAATTGTGGGAGTAGCAAATGAACCAGGAGTATGACAGATTAGGAATTGCTTTTTTTTTTCTTAAGAAGGACATATTGGGACTTCCCTGGTGGTCCAGTGGTTAAGACGCCATGCTCCCAATGCAGGGGGCCCAGGTTCGATCCCTGGTCAGGGAACTAAGATCCCACATACCGCAACTAAGCCCCTGCGCCACAACTACAGAGTCCGCGCGCTCTAGAGCCTGAGCGAACCGCAACCAGAGAATCCCTCGCACCGCAACAAAGACCCAGTGCAGCCAAAATTAATTAATTAATTAATTAATTTTTTAAAAATTTAAAAAGGACGTGGTATTATATTCAGAAGCCAAGATAAGCATCCTGTTATCCAGGTGAATGAGAATCTATTAAAACAGGATTGCATAGGGCCTTTCTGAAGTAAATGGGTACAACTACAGAGAAAGAGTTTAGAGTAGGAGTTAAGAGTAAGGACTCTAAACTTAAAGGGTCTCCCAATGGCCAATTTGGGGAATATTTGAGCAACAAAATAAATAATTATAGTAACAGATATAACCCATAGAATAAAATAAGAACTCATGTAGTCTCTACTGATTAAATAATGACAGTCCTTCCTTGCAGTAGAATTCCACTAATAACTGTAGAAGAAATGGTGGAAATAGAAAATCACCATACAGCAAACACCACCATTAGAACTGTTTCAGGCAAGTATCGTTAATAGATGCTAAAATTCAGGGCAAGAGTATGATGAGAAGCAGGAAATTTACATTGTCTCAAAATATCATTTGACAGCAAATGAATGAGACTTCTTTAACAAATAAAACTCTTGGGCTTCCCTGGTGGCGCAGTGGTTGAGAATCTGCCAGCTAATGCAGGAGACACGGGTTCGAGCCCTGGTCTGGGAAGATCCCACATGCCACGGAGCAACTGGGCCCGTGAGCCACAACTGCTGAGCCTGCGCGTCTGGAGCCTGTGCTCCGCAACGAGAGAGGCCACGATGGTGAGAGGCCCGCGCACCGCGATGAAGAGTGGCCCCCGCTTGCCACAACTAGAGAAAGCCCTTGCACAGAAATGAAGACCCAACACAGCCGTAAATAAAAAAAAAAAAAAAAAAAAGCCTAGATTTAAAAAAAAAAAAACTCTACATCCAGTGAGTGGTCCCGTAATATTGTCTTGAAAGACTGTATATACTTACTCCTGTTTGGTATATTTTTTAAACTACATTTTCAAATGTAAAAGGCAAAAATGGTATATTTTCAGTGGAGAAATCTGGCAGACACCACATTAACCAAATGATCAAATTTAACATCACCAGTGATGGACAAATCAAAATTATATGCCTCTGATATGATTCACAACATCACTTCTACAGCATTTTGGCAAAAAAGGCAAAACCTGAATTTAATCATGAGGAAATATCAGACAAACCCAAATTGAAGGCCATTCAATGAAATAATTGGCCAATACTCTTAAATGGTGTCATGAGCATAAAAGACCAAAAAAAAAAAAAATTATCAGGACCTTCCTAGATTGGAAGAGACACTACAACTAAATGCTTGTGTGACTTTGACTATGTTAGATTCCTCGTATAAGTGGTATCCTGCAGTATTTATCTTTCTGTGTCTTGCTTAATTCACTTAATTCACCTAATATCCTCCAGTTTCATCCATGTTGTTGCAAATGGCAGGATTTCCTTCTTTCTCATGGCTGAATAATATTCATACATACGTACACACACACACACCACATGCACATTCTCTTTATCTATTCATTAGTCAATAGAGTTAAGTTGCTTCCATGTCTTAGCTATTGTGAATTATGCTACAGTGAACATGGGAACATAGATATCTCTTTGAGATATTGATTTCATTTCCTTCAGGATATATACACACAAGTGGGATTGCTGGATCAAATGGTAGTTCTATTTTTAATTTTTTGAGGACTCTCCATACTGTATTCCAGAGTGACTGCACCAATTCATATTCCCACCAACAGTGCACAAGGATTCCTTTTTCTCCACATCCTTGCCAACATTTGTTATCTCTTGTCTTTTTGATAAAGCCATTCAAACTAGTGTGAGGTGATATTTCATTGTGGTTTTGATTTGCATTTCCCTGATTAGTGATATCGAGCACATTTTCACCTGCAGGCCATTTGGACATCTTCTTTGGAAAACTGTCTATTCAGTTCCTATGTCCAGTTTTTAATTGGTTTATTTGGTTTTTTGCTACTGAGTTGCATGAGTTCCTTATAGTTTTTGGATATTAACCCCATATCAGATAGATAGTTTGCAAATACTTTTTCCCATTCAAAAGGTTACCTTTTTGTTTTGTTGATTGTTTCCTTTGCTGTGCAGAAGCATTTTAGTTTGATGTAGTCCCAACTGTCTACTTTTGTTTTTGTTGCCAATGCTTTTGGTGTCATATTCAAGAAATCATTGCCAAAACCAATGTCAAGAAACACTTTTCCCCTATGTTTTCTTCTAGGAGTTTTATGATTTCAGGTCTTATGTTTAAGTCTTTAATCCATCTTGAGTTAATGTTTGTGTATTGTATAAAATAAGGATTCAATTTCATTCTTTTGCATGTGGATATCCAGTTTTTCTAATACCATTTATTGAAGAGACTATCCTTTTTCCACTGTGTATTTTTGGCATCCTCATCTAAGATCAGTTGACATATATGCATGGGTTTATTTCTGGGCTCTCAATTCTTAATGACTTCATACTTTTCCAAAAATTCAGCCTCCCCTCAAAAGTTATTCAAAGAGATATGCTACAGATTTAAAAAAAAACAATTTCCATGGCATTCCAAAAATACTTTAATAGGTGAATTGTTAAAATAAGTAGATGGTTTGCCAGGAAAAGCACTTTGAAGCAACCGTATTTTAGATATATAGATTCTGAATTAAGTTTTTTAAAAATCAGATTTTAGACATATTTTATCTCTGTTATAAGCAGCAAACTTTATGAACCAGATGAAGAGCAGTTTCTGTCTTTTTGTACTGGCAACATACAATTGCTGTTCTTTATTTGATTTGAAGATACATACATAAAATCTACTCCTAAACATTTTCAAAGCAAGTATTTCTTTTTATGTTTCAGTACATTTAAATTAGTATTTTGTTTTTGTTTTTTGGGTTTTTTGTTTGTTTGTTTGGAGCTTTTGTTATTACTGTTTTGTCTTGTTTTGTTTTGCCTCTAAAAAGTGTGCAGTACCTCTTGGGCTCACTAGCAGCACTCTGGAATTTCACAAAACCTGAGGTGGAAATTACAATCCTGAACTAAGGATTGTAACACACAAGATTATGAAAAGTCTGGTATTATTTCAAGTCAGGATTTTCTTCCATATTCAATTTCACCCAAAGTCAAGCATTAGTCAGTCTTCACCTTTCATACAGCAGAAAGGAGATTTGATTAATATGATTTCTTTATAGAGAAATCTAAGAAGATTAAGGCACAATGATATAGGGAAAGCATGCCCTTTCTCAACATGACATTCTTCAGCACTGTATAGAGGTCTGAACATCTTTCTAGTCATTAGATTGTTCACACTAGCTGCATGTGAAAGAGAAAAAAATCTATCATGGGGGAAAACTTCCATTTTTTCCACATTTTAGTTTTCACCTCACGAATAGCTCAACAAATCTGGAGGTTGGTATTGATTTCATTCTGTAACTAAGCAGGAAAGTGCATCTTTCAAGCAAACATTTGCAGATCATTTCCCCCCATCCATCCCACCCCTGTTTTGGGGGTTATGTTTTGTGATGGTCTCCAAGGAAAAAAATTAGAACCTTCTAGATGACTTCTGTACTCAGTGAAGCACAATGCAAAATAAACCTAATTGGGGCGATTTCCATTAACTATTTTCCATCTGTACATTCTGAAAATCCAATACTAACCAGGAGGCATGATTTTCTGCTTTTCTGATATGAGGAAATGAATTCAAACCTGGTTAAAATATATATTTATATATATAAATTTTATATATAAACATATATATGAATATAAAATGTCATCTGCCTCTTCCACTTTTACTTTATACATGTTTGTGTGAATGTGTGTATATATGTGTGTATATATATGTGTATATATATATATATATATATATATATATATATATATATGTTGAGAGAAAAAGAATAAAATTAAAATACTTTTCCCTAGACCTTCTCAACTTTCAGAATATGGGTATTATACTCCCACTGCTTTGCTCAAATGCAGACCATTTGAGAACATGATAGATGAGTGAGTAAATTACTTTCAATAGACCATTTCCAAGGTTGTTTTCTCCTTAGACTATCACATGTCAATTTGATGGATATGAATCTGAAGATTCAGTTACAATAGAAAGGGCTACAGGGTCAGAATTCACTGTGCAGCCTTCTTTGTACATCTCAGCAGCCCAGCTAAGACACTTCAGTGCTCACAACTTAAAGAACCCCTACTGTACCAGTCAGGGGCCTCTTGATCCCATGCTTCTCTTCAGAAATCTGACAAACCATGCAAGGCTACCTAAACAGACACGAAACTTACCTTAGTTCTGGGGGCGGGCTGGGGAGGAGGAAGCTGATAAACTTGGTATTTAACATCCATATGCTCAAAGGCAATATACTTTATATGATGACACAAACATATAACTCCTGACTTTGAAAGCAAAACAGGTTTTAAAGTAGGCTTTTTACCTGTTTTCATAGTCTTTACAGCAAAGTAGAATATAATACTGTTATGTTAATTAGTCAGTTACTCCTACTACTCTTAGTTTTGATACATGAATCCTAGTACAGGTCAAATAGAAAAAAAAAAACTAGAATATAACTCATCATAGAAAGAGTAATGTGCTTACTTGAATAGAAGGGACTCACTAAAACTCAGTATCTGTTCTTAAGTAAAACCTTAAGTTTTTGTTATTAATATCACAAAGAAAAGATATATAAAACCAAGAGTTAGCATATTTAATAGAGAAACAATGAGTCAAGGATACCCAATGCCCTCACAATGCTCTCCTAGTAGGCTGAACCACATGAAATTGAAGGCCAAAAACAGTCAAGTATCAACAATTTCATATGTTTCCATATAATACTTAATACTTTACTATAATACAAGTTAGATCTAGAATCTATCCACTTCTCCCTATTTCCACCACCACCCTAGTTGAAGTCATCATCTTTCATCTGGAAAACTTCCACAGCCTCCTAACTGGGCTCCCTGCCTCCACCCTCATCTAGAATTTATTTTCTCTTCTATAACTAGAGTGATCCTTTTTTAACTTTTTATTTGCTTAACACACATACATAAAACAGCACAAATCATGAACGTACAACTTGATGGATTTTCACAAACTGAACACATTCATGCAACTAGTGCCCAGATCAATAAATAGAATATTCACATAAATGGACTCATACAATGTGTTCTTCACTGCATTTGGCTTTTTTCACTCAACACTGTACTTGGGTTGGCTTGTTGTTTCATGCTATTGTGTGTAGCAGCAAATCGTTCATTCTCCTTGCTGTAGAACATTCCATTGTATCAGTATATCACAACTTATTTATCTATTCCACTGTCGATGAACCAGAGTGATCTTTTAAAAATGTAGATAAGATCAGGTAATTTCCCTAATTAAAACTCTTCGCTTGCTTCCTATTGCATTTAAAAGACTCGAAGCCTTTACCATGGTGCCAGCCCACCTCTGCAATTCACCTTACCACACTCCCAGCTTCCCTCTCTAACCCCATGGCTTTAGCCACACAGTCCTTATTTCTATTTCTTTTCTCTGTTACATACTAAGCTCTTTCCCAGCACAGAGCCTTCACACAGGTTAGTAACTTTCTGGAATGTTCTCCCTGACCACAACCATCACATCCTCTACCCACCTAAATCAAGGCCAAATTTACAGGGCTGGCTCTGACTCACCTTATACAGAAGTCATCTTTTCAAACATGCCTTCCTTAAACTCTTCCTTGGAATACCACTTTACTCTATTCTACACCACCCTGTTTGTTTCACTTTGACCTTTCACTTTATTTCACCTTGACTTTTCACTTTAGCTCTGAGAGGAAAATATTAAGGGTAAAATGCCTACATTATTGATAGCAGAGAGAAATACAATTTGGTTATTTTTAAATCACAGCTCCAATGAGGGGGGAAAAAGGAGATTTAACATCTAGGTTACAACCAAACCTCAATTCATGAAATCAATTCAATCAATTTAATAGAAACATCATTCTAGCTGGTTATATAATATAGAGCTGTTGTTTTTTTTAATGGTTAACAATTTTTCACTTTTCAGTATGTTGCTTTGGCATCATAGCCAGTTAATATCAGAATTACAGGCTCTGATGGTCTGCAACTAGAGAAATGTTGGGACCAAGGTCTTGTTATTGCAATCTCCAAATTCCTAACTAAACTTTTAAGGTGCCCTGCAACACACCTCATGGGAGTGTTCCCTGTAGGCCAAGTGGCACCAACTTCCCACAAAACCATAAACAAAGAGTTCCAAGAACAAAATCACTCCATCTGAAGAAAGGGAGGTTTTATACGGAAAGCATTTACAATGTTTTCTACAAAGGTACAAAATGTTTCTATGAAGGAAAATGAAGCAAAATTTTGACTTAGCTTTTCAAAACTAAACTAGAATTTTCAATGAACCAACTAGAGAGAGTAAACCAGCGCATTTATGCAATTTGCAAGTCCTGGACACTTCTAATTAAGCAAAGAAAAGTGGTATGTTTTTTAAAATGTTATGTATTTTTAAAGGGTAGTAGGGAAATTAAATGTGTTCAGTTGGGTTTAACTTCTTCATGAAATAAGCTTCTTTTTCTGGTAAGAAATGGGTCATAGCAATAAAAGTGTGCTGTAAATTCAACTTGACAAATGAGAAAATGAATTCCTCAGGGTAAGGCCTATTAAAGGAATATTTTAATTTAATCATGCAATGAATATTTTTGAGAAGTTCCTATATAGGCAAGAAACCGCCTTATATATTTTAATGAGGTAAAACATAGTATTAGTTAATATAGTAATAGTTTATTCTATTACTAACTTCTCAGCCATAATATAAAAAGATCAAATATAAGGAAAAAAATATTAAACCCATATATGAAGATGCCAGCTTCCAATATTTGCTTGTAAACTTCAAAATTCAACATGTTACACCCACAACTTAAAGGCATGTACAGAGCATTAGTCATTTCAGTGAACAGAAAAACAGCCTGCTTCTTTGGCATAAAATGTGATATGATGCCACCTTATGGTTGAAAATTAAAAATGATGATAAACAATCATTTTTCAGATATACCTTCTTTTTTTTTTTTTTTTTTTTTTTTTTTTTAAAGAGTAGCTTTTTTTTTTTTTTTTTAATTTTATAGCTACTTTATTTATTTATTTATTTATTTTTGGCTGTGTTGGGTCTTCGGTTCGTGCGAGGGCTTTCTCTAGTTGCGGCAAGTGGGGGCCACTCTTCATCGCGGTGTGGGGACCGCTCTTCATCGCGGTGCGCGGGCCTTTCACTATTGCGGCCCCTCCCGTTGCGGGGCACAGGCTCCAGACGCGCAGGCTCAGTAGTTGTGGCTCACGGGCCCAGCTGCTCCGTGGCATGTGGGATCTTCCCAGACCAGGGCTCGAACCCGTGTCCCCTGCATTAGCAGGCAGATTCTCAACCACTGCGCCACCAGGGAAGCCCCAGATATACCTTCTTAGATCCCTGGGTGAAAAAAAATGGTGCATACTACTAAATCTGTAAAATTCACAAATCTAAATACACACAACCAATTTAATCCTGGGAAGAAAATATAAAAGGGTTACAATGGAAGTGTGCAATTATCTGACACACAGGAAGACTGCATTTTGTCAAGGGGTCTGCTCATCTGTCTGCCTATTCTAGGTATTTTCATAGCAAATGTCAGTTGGGTTTTCCTAGTTCAAATTGCTGTTCTTTACTCCCAAGTTCAAAAAACAACAAAAATATACAGTGAAACCAAGTGAAAAATTTTGGAATTAACCACTTTTAATTTACTAGATATTAGGTTGAATGATATGAAAATCCCAGTTCTGTGGATCAAAAATGGTCAAATATTAGAAATTTCATATCATTCTTTGCATGGTAAGCTTAAGCATAAATGCAAATTTAAGTAAGTCAAAAAATAAACAAATATAACTGTAATATTAGTCCAATACTAAGTGTCAGTTGCTCCCCACTGGAGAAACGGGGCTTGGTCCTTCCCATGTGCTCTTCGTCAACGGCACTTCTCTGTGGCTACTGATCTTCTTGGGCCCTGTGTACTTTCATATCCTCCACTGATATATGATTCACTTCCTTGTAAGCATTTGCAGACATTTCTCACTCAGTCTGCAGTAGCTCAAAGTTCCAACTTTAAAGTTGAGCATCACTATCAACCAAATTTTTCTAGTCCTAATTAATTCTGTTTTTATTTACTGTTGAACAAATACAACAATTTGGGGAAATGCATATCTCCTTCAATGCTTATTTAATAAAATGCTGTTTCCAAAATCCTTTGTCACTGCAACATTGCTATAAAACCTCAATGGTTCCTGAGAAGTAGAAGTACCTTCTGGCCTGAAAGCTACCGGAAAAGGCTCTCCTTTTATTTGAAAGTTATTTCTCCTGTTATGCTATCAAATATTCTTCTTCCTTCCCCTTTCTCCAGCAATGGTAGCTGTGGTTAAAACTCTCCAGTGGCTTTATAATAGAAATTTTCAATGCTCAATTGTTGACTCCTTATCAGATATGTAGGTTATTCTATCTTAGCAGTAAATTTTTGGAAAATGTTATAGGAAAGTGACAGAAACAAACCCACTTGCAGACAAGGCTCTATTTAAGGGATACTCATGCATACAGAATTACTGTAAAATTCAAGAAATCAAATATAAAGTGCTAATATCAGGGGAAACTGGATAGATTATATGGGAACTATCTGTATTATCTTCGCAGATTTTCCATACATTTAAAATTATTCCAAAACAAAAAGTTTATTTAAAAAAAAAAAAAAGTTCAGGGAATCAGAACCAAAGTCACAGGTAATTTATCTTCTCTCTAACAGCTTTACCAGATTGCGGTCTCTTTTCCTCCTTTGCACATTTACTTATGTATCTCACATACACAGGATCCTTTACATCTGCTAAAAGATTGGAGCTGTCATCTTACTCCTGAGGAGAAAGGCCAGCTTGGTGGATGCTGGTTTGAAGTTCCCTGTTCAAATGCCAATGTAGATAGAGACTTGATTGCTCTGAGAGCTTAGCCAGGTCACTTCCCTCTCTGTGATTTCCTTTTGTCTTATGCCTAAAGGGACAGATAATTCTTACCTCCCACCTCTACCAGAAAAGGAAAGAAAGTTAAAACGTTAATCTGAACATATTTTTTTTAAAGTAAAAACACTTTTAAGTGCCAGTTTCATACACAATACAGAATATTAACATCTACTGGTTTTGTCAGCCTTAGATAGTAAGCACCTCAGGGCAGATCCTGCTTGTTGAATCACAATAGATACTCTTGAGTCCTTTCACAAATAATGATTCCAATCCTTAACTCTAAGGTTTTAATCCTGAAATTTAGGATTCCTATATAGTAGCTTCTGTAGTATATCAGTATTAACAATGCACCCATTCTCATTTCCTAAATATTTGTTTTACTCCTAATAGAGCACAAAGATCTCAAAACTCTGGTTTTGTAACACTGCTTACATCCTGAGAAAGGACTTGTGCCCAGAATCATATAATAACACATAGATACCTACTCAAGGACCCACTTGGACTCTCCCATTTGGCTGCCATTTCACTCCTGCCTCTCTCTGCGTTTAACCTTTTGTCTCCTTCAGAGCAGTTAGCAGAAGCCACAGTATGAGGAATGGGGTTTCTTAGAAGCCGCTGAGATCAAAAGGGTCCACCCTGCATGTACAGCATTTCTCTCTTCCTGGGCAGTTTCTGCTACTGCTGGGGAAGGGCGACAGGGGAGATTTTTCTATTAATTCCAAGCTGACATCTTCAGAGTAGGAATTTAAAAGTTTCACAACTAGAAGAAATGCATAACTTAATGGTTACAGGTGATGTACACAGGCTTCTGTGTTAAGAAGAGAGGCAAAGCCTAAAGATTCTTACCCCAAGTGGAGTACCACGTAAACTGTGTATGAGGAAATCTGTTGAACAAATGTTAGCTGCCTACCCTCCTCTATCTTCTGACTGCAGATCTGCTTTTCTTTGGAAATGATAGAACTTTTCTTTCCTACAGATCCAGACAAAATATCATTGAGCCTCAAGAACTGAGAAATCCCCACTGTCACCTCCTAGAGTCCATCCCAACACTTTGCAACTCCAAGGGACAAGTCACTCCTGCTTTCCAGAAAAAACCCCAGGGCAGGGGGTGCAAAGAGCAGAGAGGGCCTCCACCTTAGATGCAAGAGAAAGTCTCCGCCTACCCCTTAGTCACCTTGCTGGCTCTGCAACCTTTCCAAAAACATAGTGAGAATTATCAGTATGTGGAGGGACCTGAATACAATCAGATTTTAGAGATCTGACAAAGTTCAAATATATGAAAATTTAGAGCTACACTGTCTAATATGGTAACCAGCAGCCACATATGGCTATTTAAATTTAAATTACTTTAAATTAAATAAAATTGAAAATTCTGTTCCCGAGTCACACTAGCCACTAGTGGCTATTGCTTTGGACAGCCCAAATATGAAGCATTTCCATCACTGCAGAAAGTTATATTGGGCAGCACTGATATAGATGGTACAGAGAAGTACATTTGGACTCTTAAAACCCTGGTATCTCTTCTTTAATTCCTTTGAGTAAACACGAACTGAGTATTTATTTCATGCAAGACATTGGAAAAAAGTACAATGAAGCATACAAAGATGAATATGATGGTAACTGGGCATTGGGAGCTTACATTTGAGATTTAGAAATATACATATAAATAACTACCTATATTATAAGACAGAAATATGTACTATAACAGAAGAACAAGCAAATTACTGTGCTTAGACAAGTAGAGAAGGATAAAACCATTTCACACTGATCTTTGGCAGTCCCAGGATTCCAAGATAACAAGCACTGTCCTGATTGAGAAACTGCGCATTTCCATGCTGTCAGCTCCATGTAAACAACATTTGAATGCATTCCATCAAAACTGATTTGAAAACTTGTCCAAAATAAAATTTTCTTTGGTGAGAAGATGTAAGAAACATAAGAGGTACCACATGCTAATGGAAAGAACACAGGATTCAAAGTGAGAAGAGCTGTTTGAGAGCTAGCCCTATTTTTACAAGCTGTGTGACCTTGAGTAAGCCACTAACTTCTCTGAGCCTCAAGATCTTCATTTTCAAAGTGGGGGAAACAATTCCTACCCCATCTGTCCCATAAGCTACTACTGTAAGAATAACCATAATAATGAAAGCACCTCAGAAACAGTAGAATGTTGTATTATTATTATCATTGAAAAGTGACATGAAACTTTGGAGGACATATAAATCCATTGTTGGCAAGTATCTTTGGACTGCATGTGGAGGGTTCAAATTCTGCACAAGGAATGATACCAAATTCTGAATCTGTAAATCTTTGTCTAGATTTAAAAGCAAAAATACATACTCCCCGTCATCACACCTATCTCTTCTACTGGGGTCATGGCCATGGAAAATTCACTGCATCTTAATCCCAGAGGACAATTTGCCTCATGCCAGCATGAAGGAGGCCATGGCATTGATGGTGAACTTACCCTGAATGATGAATTAAAATTTTCCTGACTAGGACACATCAACAGATGAATGGGAGAGGTTTGTTTGTTATGGAGAATAGAATGGATCAGTGGGATCATTGCTACAATGTACAAATGGAAGGAAATGAGGTCTTGGAACAATTGCTAGATATGTGTTCTGTTGATTTCATGAGGAATTTTCATAAGAATTTCACACTTTGTAACCACAAGCCTTTGAGTCTGTTGGTGAAAATGCTAAATGCTTCTGTAAACGTAAAATGACACCACTTTTACTTTCCTGCAACTCCTGGCAAGAGCATGGGATGATTTCTTTTGCAGCAGAGAGTGTGACTACATTGGGTTTTTCTCCAGACGTGTAGGGAATGGTTTCCATTACCTGGTACCATGCCTTAGTTTCTGAGCACCCCCTCGAACCTACGGAGTTTGGCAACTCCAGTAAAAGGGTGGAACCATGGAGGGGGCCTTCCAGCCATCCAAGCTATGGTTTCACCATGCTCACCATGTAGCTGGCACAGACTCACATACAATAGAATAGAAGTGCTTACACTGGGATGCAAGGCCCTGAATAGCATACATTTTCAACAAGGAGGCCTAAGGTTAAAATAATAAACTTCAAATGATGTATGCCACATGTGACATTTTGGCTCCAGACGTAACAACCCAAACCAAGGTCTTTTGCTTGACAATTCCAAAACAATATTACTCTCCTAGGTTTCTGATTTTGATTTTGCCTCAATTGCTCACAGATTACACTTTGGCAAACTTGGAGACAACATAGTACTGTTTAAAATGCATATGCCGGGAAGCCTGCAAGATGATCTGCACTAAATCATCCCTGAATTCTTCGTTCCTGTGGTCACTTAACCATTTCCACAAATATGGCATGGACTTTTTCTTCTGGAGGAAAATTTGAAATAATCGCTCTAAGTAAGTCGTACAATGAACTCTCCCCCTCCCCAAATAAAACTATAGACATTTGTTCTAATATAATTGGCCATTTATCCCGATCTCAGCAATTTATAGCTCAACTGTCTGAAACTGAAATCACAACATTTTAATAGCAAATTATAGACTTATCAGTCATGGAAAAGTCCGGAAGTGGGCTCCAAAAAGGCCAAACTTTGGTATGCATTTCATAACCTAGTTGAAAGGTCCAATAGTCTTTGCATTTCTTCATTCTGAAGTTATATTTTTAAATTATTCTGAAGATTTTGAAGCACATATTTTATCTTGAAATGCTTCAGCCTTAATGTCCTTAAGTTCAGGAGTATAAAACAATCATGGAAATAACCATTATTTAGTTTTCTGTTCTATCACCTTATCTTTCTGAGGAAGGTAAGTTATTGATAACCTTCCCTTGTTACATTATAATAAGGCTAGTATGAGACCCAAGATCACAAAAGCGATTAGTAATGAAAACAATGGTGAGTATTTAGGGACTTGAAGGTGACCTTATCTGAAAATATAGTGATGGATTTTTCCATACTTTAGTTGAACTACATAAGCATAGGTAAATTTGTAATAAAAGTACTATATAATACAATAGTAAAATATTAAAAGAGCAATGAGAAACTCAACCAGGCTGTTTCTAAATCACAGAGTAAATGCATGCTAGGTGGCTAAATGTGTTTTTTTTTTTTTTTCTTTAAAGCTCTTCAGAAAAACTACTTAAAGGCAAAATAATATATCAGTGGGGCACAGGCAGAAGTGGAAAAATGCAAATCAAACGTAATCCAAGTATATACAGATAAAAGCTAAAGGAAGCAATGCACTCTGGGAGAAAAGCCAAAGGGAGTCAAATGACCATAAAATTTCAGAGCTGGGGAAACCTGGGAGCTTACCTATTCTACCCCAGTATCTTACAAATGAGGAAAATAAGGCTCAGAAAAGGAATTAGTCTAAATTGAGGACAGGGATAGAATCACAGTTAAGTCCTCTCCTCCTATTCAACCACTGCTCATTCTACTAGACACTAGTCTTTAGTCCCATTTCTGGCCAGGACACTTAATTGTCCGTGGGTGACAATGGACAAATCACAAAATCCTTCCATACTTCTGATTTCTCCTCTGTAAAAGCAGGATAATATCAACTACTCCATCGTCTTCATTAGATGATTGTACAATATTATTATATAGACAATTAGCATAATAAAGTTACATGCTCAAAAGAATGAAAAGACAAACATCAAAGTAGTTTGTTTTTTAAAGATTATTTGAAGTTACAAACGGACAGGAAATTCTCAAAGTTCAAGGCCCTAAAGAAGGCTAGAGTCAGTATATCCACCGACCAGTCATAAAACAAAGATGTTTTATCTTCTTTCAAATGCTTTTCCAAAGTTATCCAAGTCAAAATGATCATGGAGGAGAAAAGAAAATCATGGCATCTGAATTAATAGGCATTAGACACTTGAAACATGGAACTGCAATAAATGAGCAAATTTAAATTTAGGAATTTTCCTTTTGTGTTCTCCTCATAGTTATTCATGATACAGGTAATACTATTTGCAAGCAAAGATAAACATTCTACACTGATGCCAGCAAACATTCTTTGTAGCAAAAACTTACTAATGAACATCTTTTCACCAGTGGGTCCCTACTACCTACCAAGAAGAAAAACAAACTAATTATTTTTCTTGAATTTTTTTCAATTTTTATATTATCTTGTATATTAAGCAAAAAGATGACTGAAAGCCTCTGGGCCCTTTAAATCATATTTTATTGCATTTCCCTTCACCTAGTCATATTATGGGAAGAAAGAGCCCGTTCTTGTTGATACTTCTTTATGAAAGATACCAACATGTGATTACTTCTCACCCAAATTATATGAACAAATTGGTATAGAAATATATTATTAGCTTATTTCATTATAATTAATGTGCTTATGATGACTAAAGAAAATAAGGGTTCTTGTATGACCTTGTGTCTTTTTTTTTTTTTTTAGAGAGATTGGAGTTTATTTATTTATTTATTTATTTATTTTTGGCTGTGTTGGGTCTTTGTTTCTGTGAGAGGGCTTTCTCTAGTTGCGGCAAGCGGTGACCACTCCTCATCGTGGTGCGTGGTCCTCTCACTATCGCGGCCTCTCTTGTTGTGGAGCACAGGCTCCAGACACACAGGCTCAGTAGTTGTGGCTCACAGGCCCAGTTGCTCCGCGGCATGTGGGATCTTCCCAGACCAGGGCTCAAACCCGTGTCCCCTGCATCGGCAGGCAGATTCTCAACCACTGCGCCACCAGGGAAGCCCTGACCCTGTGTCTTGAAGGTTCTTTGCTCATAGGAAAACCCTGTCCTTTTCTAATACATTCAAGTCTTTCTAGCTTAAGAGCATGGAAATAAGCACAGATTCCAATTACAACAAATATAACCAATATAAACAACCAATAAGTTGTTTTATTTTTCATTTTTTTTAATTTATTTATTTTATTTATTTTTGGCTGCGTTGGGTCTTCGTTGCTGTGCGCGGGCTTTCTCTAGTTGCAGCGAGTGGGGGCTACTTTTCATTGCGGTGTGCAACCTTCTCGTTGCGGTGGCTTCTCTTGTTGTGGAGCACAGGCTCTAGGCGCGCGGGCTTCAGTAGCTGTGGCACATGGGCTCAGTAGGTGTGGCTCACGAGCTCTAGAGCAGAGGCTCAGTAGTTGTGGCGCGCGGGTTTAGTTGCTCCGCGGCACGTGGGATCTTCCTGGACCGGGGCTCGAACCCGTGTCCCCTGCATTGGCAGATGGATTCTTAACCACTGTGCCACCAGGGAAGTCCCAGTAAGTTGTTTTAAATAAAGGTTTATTAGAAAAAAGTTCAGGGGGGCTTCCCTGGTGGCGCAGTGGTTGAGAATCTGCCTGCTAATGCAGGGGACACGGGTTCGAGCCCTGGTCTGGGAAGATCCCACATGCCACGGAGCAGCTGGGCCCGTGAGCCACAACTACTGAGCCTGCGCGTCTGGAGCCTGTGCCCCACAACGGGAGGGGCCGCGATAGTGAAAGGCCCGCGCACCGCAATGAAGAGCGGTCCCCGCGCCGCGATGAAGAGTGGCCCCCACTTGCCGCAACTAGAGAAAGCCCTCGCACGAACCGAAGACCCAACACAGCCAAAAATAAATAAATAAATAAATAAAGTAGTTATAAAAAAAAAAATGCTTTAAAAAAAAAAAAAAAAAAAGTTCAGGGACTTTCCTGGTGGTCCAGTGGTTAAGACTCCATGCTCCCAATGCAGGGGGGCCAGGTTCAATCCCTGGTCAGGGAACTAGATCCCGCATGTCACAACTAAAAGATCCCACACGCTGCAAGGAAGATGCCGCATGCTGCAACTAAGACCTGGAGCAGCCAAATAAATAAATATTAAAAAAAAAAAGAAAAGATTTCAGAAATGAACCCATCACATAGGCCACCATGCTATCATCTGTATGATCTGGAATCTTAAATATATCAAGCACACAGCTACACGTACTCCTTCAGTTACTGATGAGTTAATTTTGTTCTGTTCTCTGATGATAGAACGATTCTCTGATCCATACCACCATCTGTCCTGCTCAGATCCTTAGTCATAAGAGAAACCTGGCAAGAGCATATGGTGTAAAAGCAAATCCCTCACCACTACAGTACTGAGGTGGGATTCTTCAAGGCAGAGACCCTATGGTAAAGTAATGAGGACTAAAAATGGAAAAGGACTTCCACTTCTGGCCACAACAGAGAAACTTTTCCTCTTAAAATTATTAAACTTGACAAGACATATGAAATAATTGTTTTCAGATGTTGGACAACAAGCAAAATCTGATCCCTGAAAGAAGGGAAATGAACAAGGTGAGCCTGGAAGTACTTTACAGATCTCAGTGTGGGGTGGGAGGAAACAGATCAGAATTCAGGGCCACTGAGGCAGCTGGAATTCATGGGACATGGTGCTAGAGAGAAAGGGGCTGTGTAATTTGTTTGTACAAATACACAATTCCAAGTTGAGAAAAGTGCTATAAAAGGATAATAGGAGTTCCAGAATTCTGCACAGGGGCCGCCTTGAGACGTTGGCTGAATACTAGGCAACAGATAGATGCACAGAACAAGATTCCACAAAGCCAGGGAAAGAACAACTACAGGGAGCTATGGGCCAAACAACTACCACAGTTCCCCCAAGATTTGGAAATGTTCAAGTTTCAATCTGCCAAAGTAGAGAGACCTCACTAAACACTCTGAGCATTTGACAGAACCTAGAAACACCATGCCTTAGGAAGAAGACTACTCTAGTCCTGGTAAAGGCACTCTATATCTGCCCTAGCAAAGCTGAAAATCAAAGCTAAAAAATCTCAAAAGATCAAACTAATGGCTGTTTTGCCAACCATACCATGTAACCCCCTTAGTAATACAAGGTGTTAACTATGCTGCTTGTCATTAAATCATGGCCAGTGTGTGTTTATGCTGCATTAGATCAGACAATCTTACTCCAGACCTACAGACAAAAATCCTAAGTGATTAGGAAGTGAACTAGATGGAAACTATATGTGGACTCTGTCTTTCTTACCTGGTATTATTCAGTACCAAGGCGGAAGCCATGGTTTACAAATCCAGCAGTCTTACAAGGAGATCCCTTGAAACTTATCTCAGTATTTTCAAAAATCCCACAAACACTCATCAATGGCATCAAACTCCTTTCTCCTAAAAATACTAACTCACACTCACATTTACAAGTGTTTGTTGGTGTCAGGCAATGTGCTGAGCTCATTACATGCATCATCTCATCTTCACAATCCTATGAGATTGGATTAATATTACTCTTATTTGCAGATGAGAAAAGAGAGGCTTGGAGTGGTTTGGTATAATGTACTAAATGTGACAGGTGGTAAGGGATGGAGGAGGGTCTCTAACCCACAGCTGTAGGATTCCAAAGCCAGGCACTTAAACACTCAACTGATTCCCTATGTTGAGAGTGAACATATGGATTCTACTCTCAGAATTCCCACACAAAAATTTCCACAAGAACATAGCAATCAGGTAAGTAAATAAAAGTCAGACTTTCCCTTATGCCTCATGCCTGATTTCTTCCTATCCCAGGCAGCTAGGGCAAACTAAATTGTATGACTTTTTGTTTTGATCTGGGCATGGGTTAAGGGGTGTGGTAGCATTTTTAAGTTTTAAATTATGGGGTCTGAATAACTTTTTCTCTGTTGTGGTATTTTTATCAAAAACGGCAATTTCCAAAGGAGGCCAAATTTCTTGATATAGTCTACTCTAAACTCTCATCTATAATTTTCACTCTAAACATAACTTTCCCTATTGGTTCAGCTAATCATTTAAAGATGCTATAGACATTCTTAAATATTTAGACTTTCATGAAAGACCTGGCTGCTACAAAAACTCACAGAATAAACCTAGACAAGTCAGTGAATCTTCCTGGGTCAGTTTCCCTGTCTACAAACTGAGGATCTTGAAATACATTGGCATTTGCCAAATTACATATCACAGAATACCTGTCCTAAGAGATGCTCCCCCCCCTCAGAAAGAAGTTCCAGGTCAGATAAATAGGAGAAAAACTACAAACAGTTGCTCCCATGTAGAGACTCATGACCCATTAGCAATGGATACTCTGCTTGCAAATTAAAGCCTCAGGAAAGTTCAGCAGTAATCTGTTTAACTGTGTTTAATTTTGAATTTCCCACACCTATTTGACTCTAAAACCATTTCCCTGAAAAAATGTCTACAAACATCCCATGGAAGTAATATCTATTTATTTACTCAAAGAACTATTTATTGAGCATCTACTATATGCCAGACGGTACATTGGGTACTGGGGATACAAAAATAAACATCGTCCCTGTTTCCCTCAGAGTCTAGAGTTTAGTTGAGAAGACAGACAATAAATAAGCAAGAAGTAAACAAACATATGATTTCATGTTAAGAAAAGTCCTATGAAGGAAATAGTTTTTTAAATATAAAATAATGACACGTTGGGCGTTTTTAGATGGCATAGTGAGAAAAAGCCACTTTGGCTTCTCTAATATCATTAAATATTATTAGTATCATTTAAGATGATATTTGAAGGATGAGAATGAGACTGCATGTGAAGAGCAGAGGAAGGCATTCCAGGCAAAATATGAGCATCTGTGAAAACCCCAGGGTGTGAAAATGCTTAACGAGTTCAGAGAATTGAAAGGCCAGTGAGGCGGAAGAGGAGGAGTGACTTCAGGAGGGACTGGAGAGACTGGTAGGCGCCAGGTCATGCAGGGCTTCTGGGCCACAGAAAAGAGCTTGGGTTTTATTCTAAGCACAGTGGAAAGGAGTTTAAACTAGGAAGTCACCTGACAACATTTAGTTTTTTTTAAAGGTCACTCTAGCTATCCCGTGAAGAACAGTTTTAAGAGCCAGGAGAATACTTAGGAAGAATTAAAGGAAGCTGTATTAGTTTTCAATCACTGCTATAATAAATTATCACAAACTTAGTGGGTGAAACAAAACAAATTTATTATCCTACACTTCTGTAGGCCTGATGTCTGACATGTGTCTCACTGAGCTAAAATCAGCAGGACTGTATTCTTCTCTGGAGGCTCTAGGGGAGAATCAATTTCTTGCTCATTCAGGTTGTTGGCAGAACTCAGTTCCCTATGGTTGTAGAGCTGAGTTCCCTGTTTTCTTGCCCCTGTAAGCTCAGACCATTCTCAGCTTCTAGAAGATACCCACATTCCTTGGTTTGTGGCCTCCTTCCTCTGTCTTCAAAGCCAGCAATGGTGGGTTGAGTCTTTCTCATTTTTCAAATCTCTCCTCCATTTTCTTCCATTCCATCTCTCTGACTCAGCCAAGAAATATTCTTTGCTTTTACGGACACATGTGATTAGGTTGGGCCCACCCAGATAATCCAGGATAGTCTAAATATATGAAGATCTGTACCCTTAATTATACTGGCAAAGTCCCTTTTGCTCTGTATGGTAACATATTCACAGATTCTGGGGATTAAAACACACACATCTTTGGGGAGATAGGAGGAGAAGCATTATACTGGCAAAATCCCTTTTGCTCTGTATGGTAACATATTCACAGATTCTGGCGATTAAAACACGCACATCTTTGGGGAGATAGGAGGAGAAGCATTATACTGCCTACCACAAACTGCTCTCACTTGGTAGCAGTTCCAAGTGAGAAATAAGGCAAATTAGACCAGTGTGGTGGCAATGGAAAAAGGTAGACAGATTTAAGGCATATTTTAGAGACAGAATTAATAGACTTGGTGGTGATTTGTTATTTAGGTGGAGGTACAAGAGGAGGGAATCAAGGCTGACTCCTAAATTTCTGATCTTCCAGGCTTATCAGCTGAGTGCCAGGGGATCTTTCAAAAAATAAAGAAGGCTGGGAGTAAAACCAATTTTAGAGGAAAATTCAATAGTTCTTTTTTCTGCATAATACTGGAGAAACAATAACCAGATCACCTCTGAGATCTCTTACTGTTTTAAGTAGGACCTAAAAATATCTCTTCTATTCAGGGGTCATGGTGCCTGAGTTTTTATAATTATGTGTCATTCCTACTACCTTGAGAAATACATATTCAAGAGTGACTTGTTTGTGACTCATCACATTCTTTGGAATGGAGGAAACCTTCGTATGCTAGTTATCTATTACTGTGTAAAAAACTGGCCCAAAATTTAGCAGCTTAAAACAACATAGTTTCTGTGGGTCAGAAATCCAGACATAGATTAGCTGGGTCCTCTGCTTCATGTTCTCTCATGTGGCTGTAACCAAGATGTTGGTTAGGGCTGGGGTCTCAACTGAAGGCTCAGTGGGGGAAGGATTCAATTTCAAGCTCATTTACATGGTTATTGGCAGGAATAAATGTTGCTGTACTGAGGGCCTCAATTACTCACTGACTGTTGACCAGAGGCAACCCTCAGCTCCTTGCCATGTGGGCCTCTTCACCACTGCAATTTATTTCATCAAATCTGGCAAGAGAGAGAAAGTCTCCCAGGAAGTCACAGAAACAATCACAGAAACAACATCCCCTCAACATTGCCATATTCTATTATTTAGAAGCAAGTTACTTAAGGGGAGGGAAATTCATAAGGCCATGAAAACCTGGAGGCAGGGATCACTGGGGTCCATCATAGAAACTACAGACCACACTTGGGAACTGAAGAAACCAAAGAAGAAAAAAAGGAAAAGTTAAAAAAGGCAACCTTCATCTTCTCAACTTTTTTAGGACAGCAGTCCTAAACAGTATCCCTCAGCCAGTAGACTGCTCCCAGGAGAGGTGATTAGGAAACTAGTTATGAGGTAGAAAAGGGCAACCCAAGAAGGATTGCAAGTCAGTTTGGCAATAACTTCTAAAGATTATGGCAGGGAAAAAAAGGATTAAGACAAGTTATTTTAAAATATTTTTAATTCAAAATTAATTTACTGAAAATCAAGACTCTTAGAACAAAAATATAAGAAGAAAAGAACAACATATTTTGGAAAACATACTAGTCAGTTCTCAGCAATAACAGTGAAAAATATAATAAGCAATTGCTAACAGGTATTCCTAAAAATAGAATGCTTCCCAATTCTGCATCTTGTATGTTATCCTCCACATTGATTCTTTTAAGTAGAAATAAGGATAAGGACAACTTTCCTGGTCTTCTCAAGAAGCATCTGTTACTATGATCATAGTCTTCCTTTTTTCCTTTCTCTTTCCATTTCTTTAACTTTAGGCTTATTTGAGTGCTGCTTTATTGCACTAAAAGCCTTTATAATTTCAATTTTGAAAAATAAATATAAGTACACAAATCTAATAATAATATACCAATATTGGTTCATTAGTTACAACAAATGTATCATACTAATGTAAGATGCTAATAATCATGCAAACTGGGTGTGGGGTATATGGAAACTTTGTTTAGTATGTTCATAATTTTTCTGTAAATATAAAATTGTTTTAAAAATAATGTTTATATTAAAAAAACCCAAACCCAAAATACATCTTGGGATTGAAAAATGAAATGGAAATGAAATAAAAGTAGACAAAACAGAATGACTCTCTGATTTTGTTTCCTTATATTGGCAAAGACTCTTCATTGCTTTGAAATAGGTACCCAGGCTGGGACTTGATAGCACAGAGAATTCTGCTCTGGGACTTCACCTGCAGCAGGACCCTCAGTGGACAGAGTACAGACTCAACTTCAAATATTTGAAAACACATCCCCTGTTAAAAAAAAATCAATTTAATTCCTCATTCCCTAGGCCAGCAATCTGGAATAATATCCTAGGGAAACCTTCCTAGAAAAATACCCAAGGGATGGCAAAAACTATATGCACAGAGCTGTTGCTCCCTGTGTTATTTACAGTATTGGAAAAATTAGAATCAACTAAGTGTTCAGCAACAGGAGCATGATTAATTGTCTTATGGACAATCTACATACTGAAATATTACATAGCCATTAAATGGTGATTATGAAGATTATGTTACCTGAGGGAAAGAGTTTACAATATACTTATTATATAAGATGGATTTTTTAAAACCAAATACAAAAATGTAGGTAGTATTGAGATAGGCTGGGCCCTGGGACCTGGGACCGTTTGCTGCAGTTCTTGCACCTGGACACACATCTCCTCGAGCAACAGAATACAAAGAAACGATAAGGGACTAAATAAAATAACAATAAAATATAAAATAAACAATAAAATATAAAAAGGCCAAAAAGTAACTGCCACTTCTGAGGTGCTGGGAGCAAAAGCAGGGTACTGTGCATGATAGCTGCACACAGCACCACCAAAGGGGTGGGCAGACCACCTAAGCCACCCCTCCACCCCGACCCACAGATCTGCCCCTACACTCACCCCATTTAAAGAACCAGCTTGCCCCTACCTCAGGGAGCAAGCAAGAGAATCTGCTTCTTGTTTTCACTCCCTCGTGCTACAGCACAAGCCCTAATAAAGCCTTGCCTGAATTCCTCTGCTGGCCTCTTATCAATTTCTATTGATTAAAGAGTCCAAGAATCTGGGTTGGTATCAGTATGTAAATGTAACTTTTGTTTATCACCACCCAAAGGGTCCAGATTATTAATCTTATAAATAAATTCCCCTCCTTTAGGATGTCTCTCATTTACAAATATCTATTACACATCAGGCTGTGTTATTTTCTCCACGTACCATATTTTGAAAGCAGACTCCTGACACAGAATTATAGTAAATGCTTTGAATAACAGACAGCCAACCTGACCCACATCAGATATGTGAGTCATCTGGCAGGCAAACTGGCTGGTGAGGCAAGCAGGTCCTCCTCCCCCAGAGCAACATGTGCTTCTTTTCCCGAGTCATGCTGTGGGTCTAAGGGGACAGTCTTTATTCAATCATACATTCAGCAAACATTTACTGAATTTCTACCAGGTGCCAGATACTCTGCAAAATGCTGGTGATCCAATGGTAAGCAAAATGGACATGACTCTTGCCTCTATGGAATTTACAGTCTAGTGTGAAACATAAATAATCCCACCAATATGTATAGTAGAAAATTGTGTTCCTACTATGAAAGAAAATACAGAGGACTATGAAAGAATATTATTAGAGGACTTAATTTATATGGAGAACTATTTTTGCTCAAGGATATAGCACATATTAAGCACTATCTCTGTATGCTTTTTGTTAACATGAAAATATTGGGGACAATGTGAGCCTTAAATGTCCATTCATCTCATTCACAATGATTTACAATAAAATCTTGCTGTAGATTTTCCAAGTATAGAACCATGCACTTTCCTAACGTCTCAGCTTTCCTATAAGTCCACTAAATGCTCCAAATTCTCATCAGAAACATTCTCATCTCACTTTTTCAAGAGCTGACCTCACATTTAATCTTGGAAAAGATTTCACTGCCCACTACAGGCCTAAATTTTTTTCTTGTTTTTACTCTAAACACACACACACACACACACAAACACAAATTAAGAAAAGGAGAAAGGTATAACAGCTGCAAAAAATGCTAGGTGTGCAGAACATTTATAGCTGGTCGACCTGGCATCTATACTCCCCCTTTATGTGGAATGACCCTAAAATTCATTTGGGGATCTATCCCTTCCCCACTCTCAGCCTGGTGTGCTGAATGGGACAGTCTTCCCAGCTCCATGGGTGAAATATACAACTCGACCCAAAGTCAACCTGGCCATTGTTCACGGCCAAGTATGTGACATAAGCCAGTCTAGTAGAAGCACATCTCACGCCTTGTACTAAGAAGAGTGGGATAAAGACTCTTGCTCTATTGTACTGGTTTTGAAGCTAGAAGGGGATTTACCCAGGAACTTCTGACATCCATCTTGTAATTACAAAGAGAGGGCTGATCTGAGAATAGACTGAAAACACAAAAAACTACCCTGAGAAATGGAGAAAGGAGAAATAGTCCCTGATAACACTTTGAGCCCCAGACTCTAGGCCAGTTTTCCCTTGCACATCCCATATCTGGTCCATGGCAAATATTCTCAGTATTCTTTGCCCAACATAGAATGGAAAGAGAGGTCAACCAACACAGCCACCTCTCCTTTATTCCTGCAATTAGAGCACCTAAAGGCTAGTCTCTGCCTTTTAGATTTTCCATGTAATCACCCTACACTAGTCCACTATGTTCCCTTAACCACAGGGGACACATATCAAGTTCTCCATGCCATCTGTTAAATCTCCTCTCCCCTGATCTGAGATGAGGAAGAAAGCACACTCCCAACCTGCCTCCTTGGAGATGGGACTCACCACAATGCTCTCCAAAGAAAACCTGAAACAATTTCTACTCTCTCAACTTTTTTATGATCTTTATGTGGGCAAGAGATTTAAGAATCATGTAACCAGTTCTCATTTTACTCCTTTGGAAATCCTGCATAGGAATCACCACCTCCTTTAGAGCACAGCATTAATTATATTTTTGGATCTTGGATGAAACATCCATTTTAATATTGTTACACATGAACATTACCCATCCATCACATATTTTGCAAGGGAAAAAAGTTGAAAACGGCTTCAATGTTTTCACATTTCCTGCAGAGCCCAAAATGAGAAGACTGACGCAGAGATAATCATCAACAAGAACCAAGCTAATAAAAAATAAAATGAAATGAAATAAAATAAAATTTAAAAGCTCATATTTTCAGTATTCAGAGAACATCGAAGGGATTAGAGGAAAGTAATCAAGATGATTAAAGAGTATAAAAATTAAGGATAAAGGAATTATGGTCTCCTGAAAGTAAATACCTAACTGTAATACTCACATACAAGAATGTCTACACTCCACAGGAGTGTGTCAGGTTAGTTCATCTAAACTCGTAACAACCTTAACTTGGCTATAACAGAACAAATGAACCTAAATCCTGGCAGAAAGAGTTATTAAATATTTTAATGGGTTACCAATGGAGGCCATAGGTCCTTCTTTGAAGTAATTTTTAAAAATAGAAAATCCTCTCTTTAAAATAGCTTAGCAGGATGGCAGACAGCAGAAGCAAGAAGAACTACAATCCTGCAGCCTGTGGAACACAAACCACATTCACAGAAAGATAGACAAGATGAAAAGGCAGAGGGCTATGTACCAGATGAAGGAACAGGTTAAGAGCCGAGAAAAACAACTAAAAGAAGTGGAGATAGGAAACCTACAAGAAAAAGAATTCAGAATAATGATAGTGAAGATGATCCAGGACCTTGGAAAAAGAATGGAGGCAAAGATCGAGAAGATGCAAGAAATGTTTAACAAAGACCTAGAAGAATTAAAGAACAAACAAACAGAGATGAACAATACAATAACTGAAATGAAAAATACACTAGAAGGAATCAATAGCAGAATAACTGATGCAGAAGAACGGCTAAGTGACCTGGAAGAGAGAATGGTGGATTTCACTGCTGCAAAACACAATAAAGAAAAAAGAATGAAAAGAAATGAAGACAGCCTAAGAGAACTCTGGGACAACATTAAATGCAACAACATTCATATTATAGGGGTCCGAGAAGGAGAAGAGAGAGAGAAAGGACCAGAGAAAATATTTGAAGAGATTATAGTCGAAAATTTCCCTAACATGGGAAAGGAAATAGCCACCCAAGTTCAGAAAGCGCAGAGTCCCATACAGGATAAACCCAACGAGAAACATGCCGAGACACATAGTAATCAAGTTGGCAAAAATTAAAGACAAAGAAAAATTACTGAAAGCAGCAAGGGAAAAACCACAAATAACATACAAGGGAACTCCCATAAGGTTAACAGCTGATTTCTCAGCAGAAACTCTACAAGCCAGAGGGAGTGGCATGATATACTTAAAGTGATGAAAAGGAAGAACCTACAACCAAGATTACTCTACCCAGCAAGGATCTCATTCAGATTCGATGGAGAAATCAAAAGCTTTACAGACAAGCAAAAGCTAAGAGAATTCAGCACCACCAAACCATTACAACAAATGCTAAAGGAACTTCTCCAGGAAGGAAACACAAGAGAAGGAAAAGACCTACAATGAAGAAACAAAACAATTAAGAAAATGGTAATAGGAACATACATATCAATAATTACCTTAAACGTGAATGAATTAAATGCTCCAACCAAAAGACACAGGCTTGCTGTACGGATACAAAAACAAGACCCATATATATGCTGTCTACAAGAGACCCACTTCAGACCTAGGGACACATTCAGTCTGAAAGTGAGGGGATGAAAAAAGATATTCCATGCAAATAGAAATCTAAAGAAAGATGGACGAGCAATACTCATATCAGATAAAATGGACTTTGAAATAAAGAATGTTACAAGAGACAAGGAAGGACACTACACAATGATCAAGGGATCAATCCAAGAAGAAGCTATAACAATTATAAATACATATGCACTCAACATAGTAGCACCCCAATACATAAGGCAACTGCTAACAGCTATAAAAGAGGAAATCGACAATAACACAATAATAGTGGGGGACTTTAACACCTCACTTACACCAATGGACACATCATCGAAACAGAAAATTAATAAGGAAACACAAGCTTTAAATGACACAATAGACCAGATAGATTTAATTGATATTTATAGGACATTCCATCCAAAAACAACAGATTACACTTTCTTCTCAAGTGCATTCTCTATCCTGGAACATTCTCCATGATAGATCACATCTTGGGTCACAAATCAAGTCTCAGTAAATTTAAGAAAATTGAAATCATATCAAGCATCTTTTCTGACCACAACACTATGAGATTAGAAAGCAATTACAGGTGAAAAAACGTAAAAAACACAAACACATGGAGGCTAAACAACACGTCACTAAATAACCAAGAGATCACTGAAGAAATCAAAGGGGAAATCAAAAAATACCTAGAGACAAATGACAACGAAAACACAACGATCCAAAACCTATGGAATGCAGCACAAGCAGTTCTAAGAGGGAAGTTTATAGCTATACAAGCCTACCTCAAGAAACAAGAAAAATCTCAAATAAACAATCTAACCTTACACCTAAAGCAACTAGAGAAAGAAGAACAAACAAAACCCAAAGTTAGCAGGAGGAAAGAAATCATAAAGATCAAAGCAGAAATAAATGAAATAGAAACAAAGAAAACAAAAGCACAGATCAATAAAACTAAAAGCTGGTTCTTTGAGAAGATAAACAAGATTGATAAACCATTAGTCAGACTCATCAAGAAACAGAGGGAGAGGACTCAAATCAATAAAATTTGAAACGAAAAAGGAGAAGTTACAACAGACACCACAGAAATACAAAGCATCCTAAGAGACTACTACAAGCAACTCTATGCCAATAAAATGGACAACCTGGAAGAAATGGACAAATTCTTAGGAAGGTATAACCTTCCAAGACTGAACCAGGAAGAAACAGAAAATATGAACAGACCAATCACAAGTAATGAAATTGAAACTGTGATAAAAAATCTTCCAGCAAACAAAAGTCCATGACCAGAAGGCTTCACAGGTGAATTCTATAAAACATTTAGAGAAGAGCTATCACCCATCCTTCTCAAACTCTTCCAAAAAATTGCAGAGGAAGGAACACTCCCAAACTCATTCTATGAGGCCACCATCACCCTGATACCAAAACCAGACAAATGTACTAAATGTAAGACCAGACACCATAAAACTCTTGGAGGAAAACATAGGAAAAACACTCTTTGACATAAATCACAGCAAAATCTTTTTTGATCCACCTCCTAGAGTAATGGAAATAAAAACAAAAATAAACAAATGGGACCTAATGAAACTTAAAAGCTTTTGCACAGCAAAGGAAACCATAAACAAGACCAAAAGACAACCCTCAGAATGGGAGAAAATATTTGCAAATGAAGCAACAGACAAAGGATTAATCTCCAAGATTTACAAGCAGCTCATGCAGCTCAATAACAAAAAAACAAACAACCCAATCCAAAAATAGGCAGAAGACCTAAATAGACATTTCTCCAAAGATATACAGATTGCCAACCAACACATGAAAGAATGCTCAACATCATTAATCATTAGAGAAATGCAAATAAACCTACAATGAGATATCATCTCACACCGGTCAGAATGGCCATCATCAAAAAAATCTAGAAACAATAAATGCTGGAGAGGGTGTGGAGAAAAGGGAACACTCTTGCACTGTTGGTGGGAATGTAAATTGATACAGCCACTATGGAGAACAGTGTGGAGGTTCCTTAAAAAACTAAAAATAGAACTACCATACGACCCAGCAATCCCACTACTGGGCATATACACTGAGAAAACCATAATTCAAAAAGAGTCATGTACCAAAATGTTCATTGCAGCTCTGTTTACAATAGCCAGGACATGGAAGCAACCTAAATGTCCATCATCGGATGGATGGATAAAGAAGATGTGGCACATATATACAATGGAATATTACTCAGCCATAAAAAGAAACGAAATGGAGTTATTTGTAGTGAGGTGGATGGAGTTAGAGTCTGTCATACAGAGTGAAATAAGTCAGAAAGAGAAAAACAAATACAGTATGCTAACACATATATATGGAATCTAAGGGAAAAAAAAAAAGGTCAAGAAGAACCTAGTGGCAAGACGGGAATAAAGACACAGACCTACTAGAGAATGGACTTGAGGATATGGGGAGGGGGAAGGGTAAGATGTGACAAAGTGAGAGAGTGGCATGGACATATATACACTACCAAACGTAAAATAGATAGCTAGTGGGAAGCAACCGCATAGCACAGGGAGATCAGCTTGGTGCTTTGTGACCACCTAGAGGGGTGGGATAGGGAGGGTGGGAGGGAGGGAGATGCAAGAGGGAAGAGATATGGGAACATATGTATATGTATAACTGATTCACTTTGTTATAAAGTAGAAACTAACACACCATTGTAAAGCAATTATACTCCAATAAAGATGTTAAAAAAAAAAACCTACACACCTATGGTCAACTAATCTATGATAAAGGAGGCAAGCATATACAATGGAGAAAAGACAGTCTCTTCAATAAGTGGTGCTGGGAAAATTGGACAGCTACATGTAAAAGAATGAAATTAGAACACTCCCTAACACCATACACAAAAATAAACTCAAAATTGATTAGAGACCTAAATGTAAGACCAGACACCATAAAACTCTTAGAGGAAAACATAGGAAAAACACTCTTTGACATAAATCACAGCAAGATCTTTTTTGATCCACCTCCTAAAGTAATGGAAATAAAAACAAAAATAAACAAATGGGACCTAATGAAACTTAAAAGCTTTTGCACAGCAAAGGAAACTACAAACAAGACGAAAAGACAACCCTCAGAATGGGAGAAAATATTTGCAAACGAATCAACGGACAAAGGATTAATTTCCAAAATAATAAACAGCTCATGAAGCTCAATATTAGAAAAACAAACAACCCAATCCAAAAATGAGCAGAAGACCTAAATAGACATTTCTCCAAAGAGAACATACAGGTGGCCGAGAAGCATATGAAAAGCTGCTCAACATCACTAATTATTAGAGAAATGCAAATCAAAACTACAATGGGGTATCACCTCACACCAGTTCGAATGGGCATCATCAGAAAATCTACAAACAACATATGCTGGAGAGGGTGTGGAGAGAAGGGAACCCTCTTGCACTGTTGGTGGGAATGTAAATTGATACAGCCACTATGGAGAACAGTATGGAGGTTCTTTAAAAAAGTAAAAATAGAATTACCATATGACCCAGCAATCCCACTACTGGGCATATACCCAGAGAAAACCATAATTCAAAAAGACACATGCACCCCAATGTTCATTGCAGCACTATTTACAGTAGCCAGGTCATGAAAGCAGCCTAAATGCCCATCGACACATGAATGGATAAAGAAGATGTGGTACATATATACAATGGAATATTACTCAGCTATAAAAAGGAACGAAATTGGGTCATTTGTAGAGACGGGGTTGGATCTAGAGACTGTCATACAGAGTGAAGGTAAGTCAGAAAGAGAAAAACAAATATCGCATATTAACGCATATATGTGGAACCTAGAAAAATGGTACAGATGAACCAGTTTGCAGGGCAGAAATTGAGACACAGATGTAGAGAACAAACGTATGGACACCACGGGGGGAAAGTGGGGGGAGCAGGGTGGTGTGATGAATTGAGAGATTGGGATTGACATGTATACACTGATGTGTATAAAATGGATGACTAATAAGAACATGGTGTATAAAAAATTAAATAAAATAAAATTCAAAAAATAAAAAATAAAAATGAAATAAAATAGCTTAGCAGAAGTCTTGCTCTAAAACAGGGTGTTATCTCTTTAATATACTGTGAATCTTCTGCATGTATGGCCATTGTTGATTCTCCTACTCTAGTTTCTTCGGGTCTCTTATTGGTGCCCTTTGCTCTAATTACTTTTCTTTTATCTTAGGTATCTCCTGTTTCTCAACATCCTGCTCAAGGCAGTTTCTGGTTAGCTTCTGACACTGTCTCAATTTATAACAAGAAGTGAAAACAAATTCTCCATCCATAACTGAAACATAGCACTACACCTGATATATGGTTTTGAAAGGCCTTGACATGTTTTCTCATCTATGCCACCCACAGAATCTCCTTCTAAAGTCTGAACTTGGTTATAATATCCTGTAGAATTCTGTAGTTGGAGAGAAGACTTAAAAGGTTTTGAGATTTTGCTAGTTTCTGGAAGGTTTATATTGGCTGCAAGTTATGACTGAAATTATTTACTTGCTCTTCAGTTTAATATGTAAAAGAGACTTCTAGTCCCCTACAACAGGAAGCCTACAGAACCCACTGAACCAACCTTACCCACTGGGGGCAGACACCAAAAACAACAGGAACTACGAACCTGCAGCCTGTGAAAAGGAGACACCAAACACAGTAAGTTAAGCAAAATGAGAAGACAGAGAAACACACAGCAGATGAAGGAGCAAGGAAAAAACCCACCAGACCAAACAAATGAAGAGGAAATAGTCAGTCTACCTGAAAAAAAAGTCAGAGTAATGATAGTAAAGATGATCCCAAATCTTGGAAATGCAACAGAGAAAATACAAGAAACGTTTAACAAGGACCTAGAGGAAATAAATAGCAAAGAAAGAGTGATGAACAACACAATAAATGAAATTAAAAATTCTCTAGAAGGAATCAATAGCAGAATAACTGAGGCAGAAGAATGGATAAGTGATCTGAAAGATAAAAAGTGGAAATAACTACTGCAGAGCAGAAAAAAGAAAAAAGAATGAGAAGAATTGAGGAAAGTCTCAGAGACCTCTGGGACAACATTAAACGTACCAACATTCGAATTATAGGGGTCCCAGAAGAAAAAGAGAAAAAGAAAGGGACTGAGAAACTATTTGAACAGATTATAGTTGAAAACTTCCCTAACATGGGAAAGGAAATAGTCAATCAACTCCAGGAAGCGCAAAGAGTCCCATACAGGATAAATCCAAGGAGAAACACACCAAGACACATATTAATCAAAGTAGCAAAAATTAAATACAAAGGAAAACTATTAAAAGCAGCAAAGGAAAAACAACAAATAACATACAAGGGAATCCCCATAAGGTTAACAGCTGATCTTCCAGCAGAAACCTTGCAAGCCAGAAGGGAGTGGCAAGACACATTTAAAGTGATGAAAGGGAAAAACCTACAACCAACATTACTCTACCCAGCAAGGACCTCATTCACAATCGACGGAGAAATTAAAACTTTTACAGAAAAGCAAAAGCTAAGAGAATTCAGCACCACCAAACCATTACAACTAACGCTAAAGGAACTTCTCTAGGCAGGAAACACAAGAGAAGGAAAAGACCTACAATAACAACACCAAAACAATTATGAAAATGGTAATAGGAACATACATATCGATAATTACCTTAAATGTAAATGGATTAAATGCTCCAACCAAAAGACATAGACTGCCTGAATGGATATAAAAACAAGACCTGTATATATGCTGTCTACAAGAGTCCCACTTCAGACCTAGGGACACATTCAGTCTGAAAGTGAGGGGATGGAAAAAGATATTCCATACTAACAGAAACCAAAAGAAAGCTGGAGTAGCAATTCTCATATCAAACAAAACAGACTTTAAAATAAAGACTATTACAAGAGATAAAGAAGGACACTACATAATGATCAAGGGATCAATCCCAGAAGAAGATATAACAATTGTAAAGATATATATGCACCAAACATAGGAGCACCTCAATACATAAGGCAAATGCTAACAGCTATAAAAGAGGAAATCGACAATAACACAATAACAGTGGGGGACTTTAACACCCCACTTTCACCAATGGACAGATCATTCAAAATGAAAATAAATAAGGAAACACAAGCTTTAAATGACACACTAAACAAGATGGACTTAACTGATATTTATAGAACATTCCATCCAAAAACAACAGAATACACTCTCTTCTCAAGTGCTCATGGAACATTTGCCAGGATAGATCATATCCTGGGTCACAAATCAAGCCTTGGTAAATTTAAGAAAATTGAAATAGTATCAAGTATCTTTTCCAACCACAATGCTATGAGACTAGATATCAATTACAGGAAAAAATCTGTAAAAAATACAAACACATGGAGGCTAAACAATACACTACTTAATAACCAAGAGATCACTGAAGAAATCAAAGAGGAAATCAAAAAATACCCAGAAACAAATGACAATAAAAACACAACGACCGGGCTTCCCTGGTGGCGCAGTGGTTGAGAGTCTGCCTGCCAATGCAGGGGACACGGGTTCGAGCCCTGGTCTGGGAAGATCCCACATGCCGCGGAGCAACTGGGCCCGTGAGCCACAACTACTGAGCCTGCGCATCTAGAGCCTGTGCTCCACAACAGGAGAGGCCGCGATAGTGAGAGGCCCGCGCACCATGATGAAGAGTGGCCCCCACTTGCCGCAACTAGAGAAAGCCCTCGCACAGAAATGAAGACCCAACACAGCCATAAATAAATAAATAAAATGAAAATTAAAAAAAAAAAATGTCCATTGGCATTTAAAAAAAAAAAAAAAAAAGAAAAGAAAAACACAACGACCCAAAACCTATGGGATCCAGCAAAAGCAGTTCTAAGAGAGAAGTTTATAGCAATACAATCCTAACTCAAGAAATAAGAAACATCTCAAATAAACAACCTAACCTTACACTTAAAGCAATTAGAGAAAGAAAAACAAAAAAACACCAAAGTTAGCAAAAGGAAAGAAATCATAAAGATCAGATCACAAAATAAATGAAAAAATAGCAAAGATCAATAAAACCAAAAGCTGGTTCTTTGAGAAGATAAACAAAATTGATAAACCATTAGCCAGACTCATCAAGAAAAAAAGGGAGAAGACTCAAATCAATAGATTAGAAATGAAAAAGGAGAAGTAACAAGTGACACTGCAGAAATACAAAGGATCATGAGAGATTACTACAAGCAACTATATGTAAATAAAATGGACAACCTGGAAGAAATGGACAAATTCTTACAAAGCACAACATTCCGAGACTGAACCAGGAAGACATAGAAAATATAAACAGACCAATCACAAGCACTGAAATTGAGACTGTGATTAAAAATCTTCCAGCAAACAAAAGCCCAGGACCAGATGGCTTCACAGGCAAATTCTATCAAACATTTAGAGAAGAGCTAACACCTATCCTTCTCAAACTCTTCCAAAAATAGCAGAGGGAGGAACATTCCCAAAACTCATTCTACAAGGCCACCATCACCCTGATAACCAACCCAGATAAAGATGTCACAAAGAAAGAAAACTACAGGCCAATATCATTGATGAGCATAGATGCAAAAATCCTCAACAAAATACTAGCAAACAGAATCCAACAGCACATTAAAAGGATCATACACCATGATCAAGTGGGGTTTATCCCAGGAATGCAAGGATTCTTCAATATATGCAAATCAATCAATGTGATACACCATATTAGCAAATTGAAGGATAAAAACCATATGATCATCTCAATAGATGCAGAGAAAGCTTTTGACAAAATTCATCATCCATTTATGATAAAAACCCTCCAGAAAGTAGGCATAGAGGGAACTTATCTCAACACAATAAAGGCCATATATGACAAACCCACAGCCAACATCATTCTCAATGGTGAAAAACTGAAACCATTTCCACTAAGATCAGAAACAAGACAAGGTTGCCCACTCTTACCACTATTATTCAACATAGTTTTGGAAAGGCCAAAGCAATCAGAGAAGAAAAAGAAATAAATGGAATCCAAATTGGAAAAGAAGAAGTAAAGCTTTCATTGTTTGCAGATGACATACTATACATAGAGAATCCTAAAGATGCCACCAGAAAACTACTAGAGCTAATCAATGAATTTGGTAAAGTAGCAGGATACAAAATTAATGAACAGAAATCTCTTGCATTCCTATAAACTAATGATGAAAAATCTGAAAGAGAAATTAAGGAAACACTCCCATTTACCATTGCAGCAAAAAGAATAAAATATCTAAGAATAAAACTACCTAAGGAGAAAAAAGACCTGTATGCAGAAAACTATAAGACACTAATGAAAGAAATTAAACATGATACAAACAGATGGAGAGATATACCATGTTCTTGGATTGGAAGAATCAACATTGTGAAAATTACTATACTACCCAAAGCAATCTACAGATTCGGTGCAATCCCTATCAAACTACCAATGGCATTTTCCACAGAACTAGAACAAAAAATTTCACAATTTGTCTGGAAACACAAAAGACCCCGAATAGCCAAAGCAATCTTGAGAAAGAAAAACGGAGCTGGAGGAATCAGGCTCCCTGACTTTAGACTATACTACAAAGCTACAGTAATCAAGACAGTATGATACTGGCACAAAAACAGAAATATAGATCAATGGAACAGGACAGAAAGCCCAGAGATAAGCCCACACACATATAGTCACCTTATTTTTGTTAAAGGAGGCAAGGATATACAATGGAGAAAAGACAGTCTCTTCAATAAGTGGTGCTGGGAAAACTGGACAGCTACATGTAAAAGAATGAAATTAGAACACTCTAATGGTGTTTTGTGTAACACCATACACAAAAATAAACTCAAAATGGATTAAAGACCTAAATGTAAGGCCAGACACTATCAAACTCTTAGAGGAAAACATAGGCAGAACACTCTATGACATACATCACAGCAAGATCCTTTTTGACCTACCTCCTAGAGAAAGGGAAATAAAAACAAAAATAAACAAATGGGACCTAATGGAACTTCAAAGCTTTTGCACAGCAAAGGAAACCATAAACAAGACGAAAAGACAACACTCAGAATGGGAGAAAATATTTGCAAACGCAGCAACTGACAAAGGATTACTCTCCAAAATATACAAGCAGCTCATGCAGCTCAGTATCAAAAAAACAAACAACCCAATCCAAAAATGGGCAGAAGACCTAAATAGACATTTCTCCAAAGAAGATACACAGATTGCCAGGAAACATATGAAAGAATGCTCAACATCATTAATCATTAGAGAAATGCAAATCAAAACTACAATGAGATATCATCTCACACCAGTCAGAATGGCCATCATCAAAAAATCTACAAATAATAAATGCTGGAGATGGTGTGGAGAAAAGGGAACCCTCTTGCACTGTTGGTGGGAATGTAAACTGATACAGCCACTATGGAGAACAGTATGGAGGTTCCTTAAAAAACTAAAAATAGAAATACCATATGACCCAGCAATCCCACTACTAGGCATATACCCTGAGAAAACGATAATTCAAAAAGACACATGCACCCCAATGTTCATTGCAGCACTATTTACAATAGCCAGGACATGGAAGCAACCTAAGTGTCCATCATCAGATGAATGGGTAAAGATGTGGCACATATATATAATGGAATATTACTCAGCCATAAGAAGAAACGAAATGGAGTTATTTGTAGTGAGGTGGATGGAGTTAGAGTCTGTCGCACAGAGTGAAGTAAGTCAGAAAGAGAAAAACAAATACAGTATGCTAACACATATATATGGAATCTAAGGGAAAAAAAAAAAAAGAGGTCATGAAGAACCTAGTGGTAAGATGGGAATAAAGACACAGACCTACTGGAGAATGGACTTGAGGATATGGGGAGGGGGAAGGGTAAGATGTGACAAAGTGAGAGAGTGGCATGGACATATATACACTACCAAACGTAAAATAGATAGCTAGTGGGAAGCAACCGCATAGCACAGGGAGATCAGCTTGGTGCTTTGTGACCACCTAGAGTGGTGGGATAGGGAGGGTGGGAGGGAGGGAGATGCAAGAGGGAAGAGATATGGGAACATATGTATATGTATAACTGATTCACTTTGTTATAAAGCAGAAACTAACACACCATTGTAAAGCAATTATACTCCAATAAAGATGTTAAAAAAAAAAAGAGCCATGTACCACAATGTTGATTGCAGCTCTATTTACAATAGCTAGGATATGGAAGCAACCTAAGTGTCCATCGACAGATGAATGGATAAAGAAGATGTGGCACATATATACAATGGAGTATTACTCAGTCATAAAAGGAAACGAAATTGAGTTATTTGTAGTAAGGTGCATGGACCTAGAGTCTGTCATACAGAGTGAAGTAAATCAGAAAGAGAAAAACAAATACCGTATGCTAACACATATATATGGAATACAAAAAAATAATGGTCATGAAGAACCTAGGGGCAGGACGGGAATAAAGACTCAAACCTACTAGAGAATGGACTTGAGGACAAGGGGAGGGGGAAGGGTAAGCTTGGACAACGTGAGAGAGTGGCATGGACATATATACACTACCAAATGTAAAACAGATAGCTAGTGGGAAGCAGCCACATAGCACAGGGAGATCAGCTCTGTGCTTTCTGACCACCTAGAGGGGTGGGATAGGGAGGGTGGGCGGGAGGAAGATGCAAGAGGGAAGAGATATGGGGATATATGTATATGTATAGCTGATTCACTTTGTTATAAAGCAGGAACTAACACAACAATGTAAAGCAACTACACTCCAATAAAGATGTTAAGAAAACAAAAAAAACAAAAGGAGTCATGTACCACAATGTACACTGCAGCTCTATTTACAATAGCCAGGACATGGAGCAACCTAAGTGTCCATCGACAGATGAATGGATAAAGAAGATGTGGCACATATATACAATGGAATATTACTCAGCCATAAAAAGAATCGAAATTGAGTTATTTGTAGTGAGGTGGATGGACCTAGAGACTGTCACACAGAGTGAAGTAAGTCAGAAAGAGAAAAATAAATACTGTATGCTAACACATATATATGGAATCTAAAAAAAAAAAAAAAAAAGGTTCTCAGCAACCTAGGGGCAAGACAGGAATAAAAACGCAGATGTAGAGAATGGATTTGAGGACATGGGGAGGAGGAAGGGTAAGCTGGGGCGAAGTGAGAGAGTGGCATGGACATACATATACTACCAAATGTAAAATAGATAGCTAGTGGGAAGCAGCCGCATAGCACAGGGAGATCAGCTCTGTGCTTTGTGACCACCTAGAGGGGTGGGATAGGGAAGGTGGGAGGGAGTCGCAAGAGGGAGGAGATATGGGGATATATGTATACGTATAGCAGACTCACTTTGTTATAAAGCAGAAACTAACACACCATTGTAAAGCAATTATACTCCGATAAAGATGTTAAAAAAAAAAAAGAGACTTCTAAATAGGCTGCCTTAGGCTTTTCAGTGCTATCTAGAATTATGATGTAAAAACTGTATAACATTCTGGGAGACAAAAGATAAGATTAGAGGAAAATACCTCAAGTAACCTGAAGAATTTTTTAATAAACCCTCTTATGTTTCTATCACACATATTCTCCCCCTGACCTTCAACCTTAGTATCTATTATCCCTGGAAATGGTGTTTCCAAGTGTGGGTAAAGAATTCTGGCATCCATGTGTATGTATGTGTGTATTTGTGTATATATGTGTGTAACATTTGCATATATACATAACATACATAAGAGTTGGTGGCACATAAGATATATCTCCTCCAAACCCCAACGAAGATGAAAAATATATTTTCAAGAAGAAAACTGATATTTGCATATAGATAGATATGGATACATCCAACTCCCAGCTTACTGTTTTTTTCAACACCTTGAATCCCTACAGCAAAGGTATGCCCAGCACCACAGACTATTTTTTCTCCATAGCAGGAATTCTGAATTTGCACATGTGAAAGCAAAGGATATCAGGGGTTCACATGTAAAAACCTTCATGAGTAGAAAAATGCAGTATTCATCATTGTCTTCGACAGAACCAAAAAGGTCAAATAACAGAGGATATTTAAGAAAACTATAAGGTATTGACTGATTGAATGATCCAATCTGATATTTCTGCAAGATCTAATTCATAGGGCCAAAACATCATTACAGTAAATCAAGTTGAAAAGAAAAGAGGCTTATTTTTTAAATCCATCTTTCCTCAGCAAGGTTGGTTTCCATAGCCACAGGCTTGTCAGCCAGCTGGTTTGGTTAATGATGACCCTAGGGAGGCAACAATATGGGTCTCCATTTCTCCATCTCTATTTGCAAAGCACAGCTAAACTGGTTCTAGAAGTTGTCTGAGAAGTAGACTGTGTCCCCAAAGAGACTAATACTCTCTCATCAGCAACATCCTCAATAAAAAGGGCAGACAGCAATTCTTGGTTTGTCTACAATCCAATACTCTCTTAGGGAGCAGTAATGCTGCCATGGAATTCCCCTCAGCCTGAGGAGAAAGGCAAACAAATCCGTCGCCCTATCAAACAGCCTGGATGTTTTCTTTTTAATACTCAGAAGTCCCAGGGTTTCTTTCTGAACCTCAGCTGCTTCATCTATAAACAGAGAGGTTTGCTCGGTCTCTTCTGTTCCAACATGCTGATTCTGCTCCCTGACCTAACAATTTCTGTTCCACCATAAAAACTTCTCATGATCTTTCTGCCCCACTTCTCTTTTCCAACGCTGGCCACACAACAAAGCACTGGTACCCAGTAGGACACTCTTCTGGTTTGTTAAGCCAAAAGCCACATGATTTCTCCACCTTTGTAACTCAGTCTTTTAGCTCTAGCCTGATTTGGGAACCAAACACTCAAGATATAGAACACTAAATTTGTCAAAAGTGCATCACATTTCAAACGCACAGCAATAAGTCTTTGTTGATCCTGCTGACCTTCCAAGCTATTATTCAGTTTCTCTCCTTTTCTTGCCAAATTTAATTATATGGTCTACAGAACACCACCTTTCCTACTGTCACCAAATTGTCACCAAATTCCTTTTTAAATAGCTGAGATAAGATTTAACTGCCAACACTCCACTGAAATATTTCTCTTGAAGGTCACAAATGACTAAATCAAGGCTAAAGCTGATGAGTTTTTCTCAGTCCTTAATATTCTTGATCTTTTTTCAGCATTTGACACAGTTAATGACCTCCTGTTTTTCAAATTATGTCCCCCCATGGATTCTGTGACACCGTCCAATCCCAGTGTCCCATTTTGTGACTGCTCCTTCTCCATCTCCTTCTGGCTTATGTTTCACCTCCTAGTACCCAAATGTGTGTTTTCCCAAGGTCCTGACCTCTATTCTTCAATCTTTTAGTCTATGCCCAATCCCTCTGAAACTTCATCTACTTCCATGTCTTCAATTATCATTGATAACCTCCGAATAGACATCTGTGACTTTCAAGTCCACAGCTCTGAGCGTTCATGGCTCTATAGATTTATTTACCAGAAATTTCCCCCTTAAACATTCTGTTCTAACTTTTAAATCAACATACCCAAAGCTGAAGGCTTTGTCTTCCCAGCTCCCAAACCAGTTAACTGTCCAAAACTTCTCTATTTGGTCAGTAGAAACACCAACCTAGAGACCTGAAAACATTCACTTTACACTTCATGTGGTAAATATGAATTGATGGTCTCTTTTATGCCAGGAAGAATTCTAAGTACTAAGTACTAGAAACACAATAAGGCCCAATCCTTGTCCTCAAAGGGTTCGCCCTCTACTTCCTCTACCACATATTTATTCCATAATCCCTTTTAATTGGGATTATAATATTTTCCCCCAAACCATCTCCTCTTTGAACTTTGCTTTTTCTGCCCATATATACCTCACTTGGTCTCCTACTTATACTCAAAGTTCTAAAGTAATCCTTCATTTCTTCTTCCTTTACACCCTATTGCTTTCTAGGTTCTATCAAATTTCCTTCGTAATATTACTCATACTCAATAGTAAACATTTACTGGGTGACTTCCAACTGCTAAGCACTGTGCTAAGCAAGGAGAACACAATGATAAAAATGACACAAAGTCTCTGCCTTCAACGACTTCAGAGTTAGTGTAAGAAAGAGACGGGTAAATAAATAATTACAGTGCAGCAGCACAAATATTATAAATGGGCCTAAAAGAGAAGCCCCTAACCTAACTTGGATTCAAGGAAGACTTCCCAAAGAACGTGACTCTTGAGTTGAGCTATAAAGTATTACATGGTGTTAACCTATCAGACTGGGGCATTCCAGACAGGACAACAGCAAGTGGTTTAGTAGAACTGAAGTATGTACACAGGGAGTGACAAGCAAGAGGTGAGACTGGGAAAGTAGAAATGGGTCACATTAAACATGAGTCATGGCGTTTTATAGGCTGAATTGTGTCCTCCAAAAAGACATGTTGAAATCCTCCTAGCCCCCGGTACTTGTAAATGTGATGTTATTTGGAAATAGGGTCTTGGCACATGTAATCAAGTTAAGATGAGGTCATTAGGATGAGCTCTAATCCAAGATAACTGGTGTCTTTATAAGAAGAGGAAAATTCACATGGACATAGAGAACAGGCTGGTGGCTGCCAAGGGGGAGGGGGTTGGGGGAGGAATGGAGAGCGAGGTTGGGGTTAGCACATGTATAAACAACAAGGTCCTACCATATAGCACAGAGAACTATACTCAATATCTTATGATAAACCATAATGGAAAAGAATATTTAAAAAAGAATACATATATATGCAAAACCAAATCATTTTGTTGTACAGCAATAATTAACACAACATTGTAAATCAACTATACTTCAATTAAAAAAAAAAGAATGAAAAAAAGAAGAAGAGAAAATATTCCATGAGAAGACAGACACACTCAGGGAGAACACCCTGTGACGATGGAATCAGAGACAGAAGCACTGCAGCTGCAAGGCAAGGAATGCCTGAGGTTACTAGAAGAAAAGGCCAGGAAGTATCCTCCCTTAGAGGATGGCTCTACTAACACCTTGATTTCAAGCTTTTGGCCCCCAGTACTGTGAGAGAATAAATTTCTGCACAGTTGATTTTTTTTTAACCAAAGTAATAAAATTTACATTTAGCACCACTAAGATTTCCCTACTTCTGTCCATCTCATTCCTACTCATCCTTCAGTCCTAGATCAACTCTTATTTCCATGAAGACTTTTGTCTTCAATAGAACGTTTGATTCTATTTCACCAACATTTACTTACCATATCCGATACATTATACTAGCTGGTACAGATAAAACAAAATTTTTTTAAAATCCAAAACTATGTTTCATTTCACAAAATAGTTTACAAACCAGCAACAGAAAACATACCACGGTATCATTCTTTCAACCAACAGACATGTATTGAGTGTATGTGTCCAGCATAGTTCTAGGTTTTGATGAAACACTGACCAGAACTAATGAAAATGCTTGTTCTAATGGTACTTACATTAGATGGGAGGCAGGCAGGAGCAGGCAACAGACTATAAAACAAAAAAAATAGTTTAAAACGTACAGTACACCTGAATGTGATAAGTACAATAAATAAAGCAGGAAAGAGAAATAGGAAGTGTTAGAATGGGTTCTCTAATGATCCCTACTTCTCTGTATCCAAAATTTGATGGGTTGAACTTAATGGTGAAAGACTGAATAGTTTACTACTATGATAGGAATGAGACAAGAATGTCCATTCTCACTACTTCTATTCAACATTGTACTGAAGGTTCTAGCCATGACAATTAGGGAAGAAAATTAAATAAAAGGCATCCATATTGGAAAGCGAGAAATAAAATTATATCTATTTGCAGATGACATGATCTTGTATATAGAAAATCCTAAGAGATCCACTAAAAAACTATTAGAACTAATAAATATGTTCAGTAAGGTTGCATAATACAAGATCAATATACAAAACTCGATTGTATTTCTATACAATAGTGATGAGAAAACCAAAAGTGAAATTAAGGAAATAATTCCATTTACAATATTAGCAAAAAATAAAATACTTAAGAATAAATTTAACAAAAGGAATGCAAAACTTCTACTCTGGAAACTATAAAATATAGCTGAAAGAAATTAAAGGAGGCCTAAATAAATGGAAATACATCAATGTTCATGGACTGGAAGACAATATTGTTAAGATGGTTTTAGTACCCACAGTGATCTACAGATTCATCAAAATCTCTATATAAATCCCAGCTGGCTTCCTTGCAGCAATTGAGAAGCTGATGCTAAAATTCATATGGAAATTCAAGAAACTCAGAAGAGCCAAAAAAAATCTTGAAAAAGAAGAAGACATTGAAGGGCTCACAATTCCTGATTTCAGAGTTTACTTCAAAACTACAGTAATTAATACAGTGGGTTCTAGCATAAGAATAGACATGTAGAGCAACAGAATAGAATTGAGAGTCTAGAAACAAATCATCACATTTACAGCCAATTGATTTTCGGCAAGGGTGCCAAGACAATTTAATGTGGGAAGAAAAATCTTTTCAAAAAAGTGGTGCTGGGTGAAACAACTTGATATCCACATGCAAAGGAATGAACTTGGATCCCGAACTCACATCGTACACAAAAATAACTCAAATGTTCATCAACTGATGAGTAGATAAAATGTGGTGTATCCATACAATGGAATATTATTCAGCAATATAATGAAGTTCTGATGCATGCTTCAACATGGATGAAACTTGAAAACATTACGCTAAGTGAAAGAAGGCAATTACAAAAAACACTATTATATAATTCCATTTATATGAAATGTCCAGAATAGGCAAATCTACAGAGACTAAGAGTAGAACAGAGTTGCCTAGGGCTGAGGAGGTTAGGGGAATGGAAAAAGGCTGCTAGTGGATATGGTGTTTATTTTTGAGGTGATGAAAATGTTTTAAAATCAGTTGTGGATTGTTATGCAACTCTGTGAATATACTAAGAACAACCTAATTGTACACTTTAAGTGAGTGAACTGAGTGATTTGTGAGTTATACCTCAATAAAGCTGTCATATTTTTTAATTGATTGGTTGAGCCTAGGTCATATGCCTACACCCTAGCTGCAAAGAAGCATGGGAAAGTGACTACTATCTGGCTTTTTCAGTCTTCCTCTTACCAAAACTCATATGATAAGAATTCTCCAAATCTAGAAGGATAACTCAGATCCTAGGCAGCCCAAAAAAATTGAAAAATATTTTCTAAGTCAGCTAAGAGTGTAATAAGTACTATATGAGTAATACCAAGTGCAAAAAGCGTTAAGTCTCCCAGAAGGAAAAAAATTTTTTGAAAGGAAAAGCATTGGTAGTGGCCCTTCCCTAAGCTCATTCATCACATGTTCTATTCTGCTGTCTTGGGTATATATTATTCTTACCTCCTCTAAGAAATTATAAGCTCCTTGAGATCACTTGAGATTATAAACTCCTTGAGATCTACTTTTCTTGAAGGTCTCAACCAAATCTAGCAAGTGTCAAATGGTCAGTAATTGATTTAATTAGTTGTGGTATCATACAGCTTCACCACAACTGTCAGTTTTATTTTTTTATTTATTTATTTTTAATAACTTTTTTAAAAAATAAATTTATGTTTGGCTGCATTGGGTCTTTGCTGATGCGTACGGGCTTTCTCTAGTTGCGGCAAGCGGGGGGACCACCCTCCATTGCAGTGAGCGGGCCTCTCATTGCAGTGGCCTCTCTTGTTGCAGAGCACGGGCTCTAGGCACATGGGCTTCAGGAGTTGTGGCACACAGGCCCAGCAGCCGTGGCTCACAGGCTCAGTAATTGTGGCACACAGGCCCAATTGCTCCATGGTATGTGGGATCTTCCCAGACCAGGGCTCGAACCCACGTCCCCTGCACTGGCAGGCGGATTCCTAACCACTGCACCACCAGGGAAGCCCAGTTTTATTATTTTAAGTTTAGGATTATTTTTATCCAGCTTTTTAAATTATATATTAATTGAAAAATTTTGGAGCTTTTAAATATTAAGGGGGTTCTCATGTAACTGGTTGATTGGGTTACTGTACCCCTTTCAAAATGTAGCTAAAATTGGCTTTTTAGTAACAAACCTCCTTCTTTGTGACTTTTCCTTAGAGAAATATTTTCAATTAATGGATTGGTTACTTTACTTTGTATGACTACTTCAGCTCTTTACAAAGCATCTTGCACTCTTTTTTTTTTTTTTAATTTTTTTTTTTTTTTTTTTTTTTTTTATTTTTGGCTGTGTTGTGTCTTCGTTTCTGTGCGAGGGCTTTCTCTAGTTGTGGCGAGCGGGGGCCACTCTTCATCGCAGTGCGCGGGCCTCTCACTGTCGTGGCCTCTCTTGTTGCGGAGCACAGGCTCCAGACGCGCAGGCTCAGTAGTTGTGGCTCACGGGCCCAGTTGCTCCGCGGCATGTGGGATCTTCCCAGACCAGGGTACGAACCCGCGTCCCCTGCATTGGCAGGCAGATTCTCAACCACTGCGCCACCAGGGAAGCCCCTTGCACTCTTAACTTGATAAAGCTCTAGGCCCAAAGGTTCATATGTAGATTGAAAATGAAAATCATGTAAACCCCTCCAGTGTTAAAGTAAGGGGTCGGAGAGGGGGGCCCAGAACACCATGATTTGTAATTTTGACAAAATCCAAATAAATGTGTTTTTATACAACAATTTATCTTAAAAATAATATACTTTACTACTAATGGTAATACTTGACACTGCACTGTGACAAAGCAACAGGGCATAAAGATTCCTGATATGTCATTTTTTAATTTCTCAATTAAGCCACAGGAAATAGAAAAATCTATATTCTGTGTTAAAATACACAGACTTACAGTAGTTGTTTAAGCAAGTTTAATTTAATTTTTTCATATATTCAGTTTTTTTAATATATATATATATATATATATATATATATATATATATATGTTCCTATCTACATTTCATCCTATAACAAAACAAAAAAATGTTTTTAAGTGTTTGAATTTGGGAAACTATAAAACAACAAAATCTATATTTGTTGTGGGCTTACCCTTTTTTTTAAAGTTTGTATTTATGTCAACTTTCAATTTATTTCTTCAAAATAATTGCATAGCTAATTATCCTGGATATTTAATCACCCTCAGAGCTTGAAGTGTCAATTTTTTTTACATTATCTATACCTAGAAAGGCTTATGGAAAGTAACAACAACAACACAAAAAGCAGATATTTTCAAATCCTCGGTCCAATTTAACTTAAGGGATCCTTACACATCCTGATACAATTTCAACTCAAGCAGCCTAACTACCACTTGCATGTTATGAAATTCCATATGATGGCATTTTAATCTATACTTAAGAAAAAGCACTAAATAATTTATATTTACACTCCTTTCAAGTTTTATGTGCTTAGAATCTAATAGTCTCTCCTCAAAAGCCAAAGAGAAAGAGCATGGTTTTGTAAATAAGATGTGTGTTCCAATGGCAAGTAATTATTGGGTTTGAGTTTTTGTTTTACTGTAACCATTACTGTGCTATATCATTCACAAGTATTTTCCTAGTCTACAGCTAGTGCTTCGGACAATGGAAAATATAAATATGATTTTCGTTTGTTTGTTGAATATTTCCAACTGAACAGGGAATATTTTGTCTCCTTGATCTCGGTGCTGTTTATTTTTTGTTTGTTTTAGTTTTTTCAGCTAAGATAAAGCAAATAATCTTGGGAAGATTGATTCTGCTAGATTGTAATTTTTTTTCTTAGTGAAATCTACAAACTGAGTATATAATCTTCTAAGTCAGCCATTATGGATATCTTCTGCTAGTGTTCTAAAAACTCAAATATTGGGGGAAAAATCTAGAAAGAATGGCATGATTCAAAGGGATTCAATTATAATGAATATTTGTCTTTGGCATTTTCATACTTCATTTGAGAAAGATAACTTTCTTACCACACCCTAAATGAAACCAGTTTTGGCCCATGAGCTAAACTTCAAGCATATCATTCTCTGACCAGCTCACTCTGTCCCATACCCAACATGATACCTTCAGTCCATTGAAGTTACCACCTTTTCACTGTACTTGCTCCTTGTGTACTCACTTCTCTACTTAGTCAGCCTAAACTCCAGAGTCAATCACTAAATCATTCCCCTGAGTGACATTCAACTCCCTTTCCCCACCCTTCCTTCTCTAAGTCACTTGGCAAAACCTCAACCCTCATTAAATCCTACTCTGCCTGCTCCACATGGCTGACTGATCTCACTTTAAATTCATGACCTCTAACCCTAAGCGGGCCCTCCATGCTACCTGGTACTCACACTATATTTCCCTAATCAAATCATTGTCCCACTCTCCTAGGCTACTGCATCATAATCTCTACCACCACCCTCTCCCTTATCCTCACTCTCAGCTGATGACCTTGCTTCCTATTTCAATGAAGGAGCCATAGTGATTCTTTTAAAACAAATTAAATAGTGTCCTCTCTCTGCTCAAAACCCTCTAGTGGCTTCCCCTTCTCCCTCACAGTAAACACCAAAGTCCTTACAATGACTTACAAAGCCCTACATGAACTGGCCCTATTACCTCTCTGACTTTATCCCCTATGTTCTCCCCTCCATTACTATTCCTGCCTTACCAGCCTCCTTGTTGCTCAGTTAACACAATCAAGCACTCTTCTACCCCAGGGCCATGGCACTTGCTGTTTCTTCTGCCTAGAACACTCTTCCCTCAGATATATTTACACGGCTCACTTCTTTGCTTCCATTGTCTTTGTTCTTAGTGAGGTCTTCTCTGACCATTTGATTTAAATTGGAATCCTCTCCTTCAGCCTAGAACTCCCTCTACCCCATTCCTGCTTCATTTTTCTCCATAGCACTTATTACCACCTGCATACTATATGTTTTAATTATTTGTTTTGTTTTTTGTCTATATCCACCCACTAGAATGTAAGCTTGAGCCTATGGGCCAGGATGGTGGCCTATTTTGTCCACTGTTGAAACCCCAGCATCTAGAATAGTACCTGATACATAGTGGGTACTTAATAAATATTTGTTGGAGAAATGAATGAGTGAATGAATGAATGAATACAGCATCTTTACTAAAGGAGGTATGTCTAAACCTTACCTATTGGCTTGCCAGTTTATGTCAGCTTGTTGCCTCTGTAATCATTAACAAAGAACACTTAAATCCAAATTTATATTTGACTGGCAAAAAGGAAAAGTCAGAGAATCATGAAAATAATGTTACACTGCCAGGGTAGAGCAGCTATGACCAATGCTGTGTCTAGCAGGAGCATCTGTGAGCAGTTCCTTTGCCCAGAAAAAAAGGAGCAGCTGTAGTCGTTTCTCAGCAGATATCTCAGAAATAATGACTTGTAACTCAAAGCTGCTTTTTCTCTAATCATAAGACTCACAGAAATTATGTTAGGCCCATGAAATTTACTTAAGTCCCACTCACATTAACCAATACTACTCACCTCACTATAAAAATGCTTTTTAAGTAACTAAAGGTTGCCTTCATGTTAGTCAAAGTTAATGGCATGTCTAAGCAATGCAAAAAATATATATATTTTATCAATATATAAATATAACCAAATTTTATTGTACCATAAATCACTCAAAGTGTTTTCTTATATCTATTTTTAAAGACAGCATGAGGGGCTTCCCTGGTGGCACAGTGGTTAAGAATCCGCCTGCCAATGCAGAGGACACGGGTTCGAGCCCTGGTCCAGGAAGATCCCGCATGGCGCGGAGCAACTAAGCCCGTATGCCACAACTACTGAGGCTGTGCACCTAGAGCCCGTGCTCCGCAACAAGAGAAGCCACCACAATGAGAAGCCTGCATACCAGAACAAAGAGTAGCCCCCACTGGCCGCAACTAGAGAAAGCCCGTGCGCAGCAACAAAGACCCAACGCAGCCAAAAATAAAATAAATTAAATAAATAAAAATTTTTTTAAAAGACAGCATTAAATCCTATAGATCTATATTATTAACACATTACAATCTGGGGTGTTGGGTTAGAAATTTTGAGTAGTGGTTTGGGAATTTTTTTGAAGGAAAAAAAAGCAAGATCAGTTTTCCTCTTGCAGACTTTAGTAGGTAATATGAAAGTCATATATATTACCTGCTTTAAAATCATTTAAGTTCCCTCTTCCATCTCAGCATTCAGAACAACAACCCAGCAAAGCACTGAAAAACTCCTCAAATTTAAACCATTAAAATGAAATCTGTCTCCGAATGTTGGAAAGGATTTACTGTAAAAATATCAGTTGACATTAAGTTAATAAAGTTAATCACTCATGACCCTGAAGGAGGAAAATGGTGGAGGAGGGAGCTGGAAAACATTACAGAATTTAATGTTGCTAAAGGGAAGGGACTTGGGGGATTACTATTAATTCACCATAGCTAAATTCAAATACAAGCTTTTCTTTGTGTTATTTTCTTGTGGTGTCATTTTTTTCATCTAAATTAACCAAGAAATAGCCACTAGAAATTTTTCATTTGAATTTATTACTTACATAAGCTAGTTAAAATCTATATGAAGGTTTTAAGACAAATTATTTGACTTGGATCCAACTATAGTGACAAGGTCAGCTTATTTGTTTGTTTGTTTTTGTAAAGCTATTTTGCGCTTGATAACCATAGATGTGAAAAACAGCTAATCTGTCATTCCTTCTATACTAACCATTGTTTATTGATTCCAAAATGTGCAGAGCTATGTAGGGAAGTCAGGGAGTGATGAGCTGAGAGAGGCAGCTTTCTGTCCCCTTGTAGCACTTGAGGATAGAGCCACCCAGTTCAGCTACCATCTGATATTATTCCCTGTTTTGTGAATGCATGTCTTATCTTCCCCAAGACTGAACCTAGAGCAGTGCTGGAAGTTTCCTATGTCCTCTATTGACCATACGTTCTTCAAGGTTAGGACCATGTCTGATTCACCTGTCTAATTCTCACAAAACTAGCTTCATTAAAGTCATGGATTTATATATTCCCTATTAAACAACAAGGCCTTAAAAGAATAAAACACCCAGTCTGATTAATATTTTATTCCCTAAAACAGTGCCTTAAACCTAGGTGGCAATACATATATATATATACACACATATACATATATATACTTGATGCTGAATGAATGAATAATGAATAAATAAATATCAAATACTCTACAACCCCTTGATAAGTGACCAACTTTGTGGTCCAAGCCCTCCTATCCCAGCTGCCTGCTTCAGAGATAGGGAAATCAGAACTATTTATGCTGCAGTAACTTCAACATATCTTGGACCATTACCAGCAGAATTTACAATAACGTGCAATATTCATGTCCTAGAGCTAGTCCTTCAAACTGGTAAGATGAAAATCAATTTCTCTAGGATTTTAACTAGTTTTTAACAAAAACTAGTTAAAACTAGTTTGGCCACTAGATGGCACTTGAATTAGCCACGGCTCCAGTTTGGGAAGGGGCTCTGTTCCAAAAGTCCTTTGGTAAGTATATGACCTGAAACCCTGAAAACATTCATTTTAAAAATAGATAAAACTAAAAGACCCCCAGAAAACTTATAATTCTAACTAAAAATTTATAGCATGCTTTACAGTACCAGTTACAGACCACCACAATAAAGTGAGTCACACGGAATTTCTTGGTTTCCCAGTGTATATGAAAGTTATGTAATACACAGTACTGTAGTCTATTAAGTGTGCAATAGCATTATGTCTAAAAAAGTAATATACATACCTTAATTTAAAGCTCATTGATTGCCACTGTAAAGCAATTATTCTCCAATAAAGATGTTTAAATAAATAAATAAATAAATAAATAAAACTAATTGATTGCTGAAAAATGCTAACCATCATCTGAGGCTTCAGTGAGTCATAATCTTCTTGCTGGTGGAGGGTCCTGCCTGGATGCTGATGGCTGCTGACTGATCAGGGTGGTGGTTGCTGAAGGTTGTGGTGGCCGTGGACATTTTTTAAAATAAGACAACAGTGAAGTGTAGTGCATGAATTGACTCTTCCTTTCATGAATGATTTCTCTGTAGCATGTAATGCTGTTTGACAGCACTTTACCCACAATAGGACTTCTTTCAAAATTGGAGTCAATCCTCCCCAACCCTGCTACTGCTTTATCAACTAAGTTTATTTAATATTCCAAACCTTTTCTTGTCATTTCAACAGTCTTCACAGCATTGTCACCAGGAGTAGATTCCATGGCAAGAAGCCACTTTCTTTACACATCCATAGAAAGCAACTTCTCATCCATTAAAATTTTATCATGAGATTGCAGCAATTCAGGCTCCACTTCTAATTCTAGTTCTCTCCCTATTTCCACCACATCTGCAGTTCCTTCCTCCACTGAAGTCTTGAACCCCATAAAGTCATTCCTGAAGGTTGGATTCAACTTCTTCCAAACTCCTGTTAATGTTGAAATTTGACCTCTTCCCATGAATCACGAAGGTTCTTAATGGCACCTAGAATGGTGGATCTTTTCCAGAAGGTTTTTGATTTACTTTGCCCAGATCCATCAGAAGAATCACTATCTATGGCAGCTATAGCCTTATGAAATGTATTTCTTAGTAAGAAGACTTAAAAGTTGAAATTACTCCTTGATCCATGGGCTGCAGAAGAATGTTACATTAGCAGGCATGGAAACAAACATTAATCTCCTGTACATCTCCATCAGAGCTCTTGGGTGACCAGATGTGTTGTCAATGAGCAGTAATATTTTGAAAGGAATCTTTTTTCCTCAGCAGCAGGTGGGCTTAAAATATTCAGTAGATCATGTTGTAAACAGATGCACTGTCACCCAAGCTTTGTTGTTCCATTTATTAGAGCACAGGCAGAGTAGATTGAGCATAATTCTGAAGAGCCCTAAGATTTCTGGAATGATAAATGAGCATTGGCTTCAACTTCAAGTCATCATCTGCATGATCCCCCAACAAAAGAATCAGCCTGTCTCTCTTGAAGCTTTGAAGCCAGGCATAGACTTCTCCTCTCTAGCTATGAAAATCCTAGAATGCATCTTCTTCCAATAGAAGGCTGTTCCATCTACATTGAAAATCTGTCGTTTAGTGCAGTCACCTTCATTAATTATCTTAATGAATAATTAATAATTATGAATAATAATAATTAATAATGAATAATTATCTTAATTATCTTCTGCATAACTTGCTGCAGCTTCTATTCAATACATCAGCTCTTGCTGCTTCACCTTGCACTTTTATGTTATGGAGATGGTTTTTTTCCTTAAACCTCGTGAACCAACCCCTGCTAACTTCCAACTTTTCTTCCGCAGCTTCCTCACCTCTCTCAGCCTTCACAGAATTGAAGAGAGTTAGGGCCTTGCTCTGGATTAGGCTTTGGCTTAAGGGAATGTTGTGGCTGCTTTGATCTTCTATCCAGACCACTAAAACTTTCTCCATATCAACAACAAGGCTGTTTCACTTTCTTATCCTTTGTGTGTTCACTGGAGTAGCATATTTAATTGCCTTCAAGAACATTTCCTTTGCATTCATAGCTTGGCTGTTTGGGGCAAGAGGCCTAACTTTCGGCCTTATCTCTGTTTTTGACATGCCTTCTCACTAGGCTTAATCATTTCTAGCTTTTGATTTAAACTGAGAGAGGTGTGACTCTTCACTTGAATACTTAGAAGCCTTTGTTGGGTTATTAACTGGCCTAATTTCAATACTGTGTGTCTCAGGGAATAGGGAGGCCGGAGGAGAGGGTAAGAGAAGGGGAATCAGCTGGTTGGTGGAGCAGTCAGAACACACACAACATTTATCAATTAAGTTCACCATCTAATAAGGGCATGGTTCATGGTGCCCCAGAACAATTACAATAGTAACATCAAAGATCACTGATCTCACATCACCATAACAAATAAAATAATAATGAAAAATTCTGAAACATTGCAAGAATTACCAAAATGAGGGGCTTCCCTGGTGGCGCAGTGGTTGGGAGTCTGCCTGCCAATGCAGGGGACACGGGTTCGAGCCCTGGTCTGGGAAGATCCCACGTGCCGCGGAGCAACTAGGCCCGTGAGCCACAACTACTGAGCCTGCGCGTCTGGAGCCTGTGCTCCGCAACAAGAGAGGCCGCGATAATGAGAGGCCCGCACACCGTGATGAAGAGTGGCCCCCACTTGCCACAACTGGAGAAAGCCCTCGCACAGAAACGAAGACCCAACACACCCATAAATAGATAAATGAATAAATAAAAATTAAACTTAAAAAAAAAAGTAAAAGACATTTAAAAAAAAAAAGGAATTACCAAAATGAGACAGAGTCATGAAGTGAACAAATGCTGTTGGAAAAATAACGCTGATAGACTTGCTCAATGCACGGTTGCCACAAACTTTCAGTTTGTAAAAAACCACAATAACTTCCAAGTACAATAAAGTGAAGGGCAACAGAACAATGTATGCTTGTATTTGTAAAATCTGACAACCCTCACTATAAGAGAGGAGGAAAGCACGCAAATGATAACGGCAAGTCTTTGGGTACCCAAAGAACTGCAGTGAGAATAAACTACCTGTCAGGAAACCCAGACTCAAACTCCCCTGGACATCTCCCCTCAGGAGCAGAGACTGCTAGAGATGGAATGAAGCCTCCCAAGACTACGGATGAGCCTAGTGTTGAGGCAGGCAAGACTATAGAACAGAGTAGAAAACACCAGAGTGCACCATATATAGTAAGGGTAATTATTGTTTCCTTAATAACAGGCATGAAACTTTTACATTGGTATATATGTACTGGTATCGAGTCATCATGTAAAGTACATTTCTTATTGAAGTAGAGTCAAAAGCAAAGGCAGTTGTCCTCAGTGAATGAGTGACTGTAAAAGACATATGTAAGTTGGGAAATATCTATAGTATGTTAGCCTATTTATCTGAGCATTTCCTACTCCTTACTACGTATCTTTGATATGAGTGATCTAGAAGAATAGTCTATTGTGGCAGAGACTGGCTGTGTTCTTTTCTTTCTTGATGAAGTATCAGCCCACAGCTCTCAGATGCTTTGCAGCTCTGTGGGATCATGTGACTAGTTCTCACTAGTGGAATGTGGGGAAGATGACGTGTGTCACCTCCAATAAGGTGATTAAGAGCATGGGTAACTTCTCCACACTCTCTCCCCACCTGGTCTGAAGGCTGAAAGGCCTTAAAAGATGTCAGAACAATTCACCGAAAAAGGGCTGGATTCCTGCAGGAAGCAAAGCTCCAATCTATCCCTGACAACCTGCATTGGCTGCGACATGCATGAGAAACCATCCTTTTTTGTGTTGAGCCATATTTTGGGTTGTTTGACTAATCTGACTACCACAATTCTATTTTTATTTATACAGAAGGCAGATAATTCATAATTGCAAATATACTCAAGCCAGTATAAACTGCTACACAAATGGACTCTATAAAAGTGTACCAGCCTTGAACCAGCGGCTTCAAGAATGTTTTCCATTTTATTAGCATAATGATGGCATTTATAGTTACCAATGGTTTTGTAATTGTGAATGTATATTAGCAATATTACCAGTTTGATCCTAGAGATTCTTTTTCTATATGCTAATTTTTATATGAATCATAATAGGAAAATAGTGGTTGTTTGTATATATTGTCATTTTTAAGCAAAAAGTTTGGAACCATTAATGCCAGGATAGTGAGAAATAAATCACATACATCTGATACCCTTCCAAATAATCTTATATAAGAATACAATGCTATGTGCATTTGGCCTCACCTATCTTTCTTGATAGTGGGATTAACTCTCTAAATAAATAACTTATAAAAGTAACTCAAAAGAATCCAGTTAACTCGTGTTGCTGCCCGAGTCTTCAGTCTCCATTACCTCCAGGATAAGGGCCAAACGCCACAGCATTTCGTGCCCTTCATGTCCCTGCTCGTCTCCCTTGACACAGTCCCCAGGGCCTGTCCTCCCACACTGAAACAATACTGAATTACTTGCAGTTTGTACAAATCAGCTAAAAAGCATATTTAAAATGCAGATTTCTGGAGCCCAGTGTTAAGAGTCACATTCGTTAGATTTGGGGTAAGACCCTGGGCTCTGAATTTTAATAAATATCCCAGGTGACTCTGATGCAGGTGAATTATTAATCACCTGTTGAGAAATACTATTTCAAACAAATGATAAAAGTATTTAATATTTTAAGATGTTTTACAAAATTTTAATAAGAAGTAATGCTACAAAGTGCATTTTTAATATTTTTAAAGATATAAAAGTTACTTTTATATGAATTTATAAAAATAACTAGGTAATACATTTCTAAAATATCTACTGAATTTATTTCTAAAATAACTAAACAACTAAGCCATTTTTCACTTTAAGAAAAGTACTAACTATTCTAACTTGAACTGCAATTTTTTAAAATTTTGAATCTATATATTAAAAAACAAAATATTGGATCAATTTCTATATTGATTAGGCTGATTTGAAAAAACAGACAGCAGTAATATAAATAGGTAATATTACCATCTGAATCATCAGGAATAAACAACCAGAGGTTAAATTCAATAGGAAAAAAAAACAGCCTCCAACTGCCAGTAGAGCCTATAATCTCACAGTGAGAGTCAAAACAAAAATTCATTTTTCAAAATTATATTGTAGTCAGAAGAATAGTTCCACATACATGAACTAATGATGCCCCACTATAACTTCTTAACCATTAGTTTAGTTCCCAGAACTAGACTATTTTTAGTGAAATTTGGAAACATAGACCTAAATTTTCATTCCCTACTTCACTTCAATCCTACTCACTTCAGTAAGTATTTTTTCAAATCACTCCCATATTCTTTTTTTTTTTTTTTTTTTTTTTTTTTATATTTTTGCCTTGTTTTTGTGTCCTCAATTGGTTTTTCACTTCAGTTACTTTTTTTTTTTTTTTAATTAATTTATTTATTTATTTATTTATTTTTGGCTGTGTTGGGTCTTCGTTTCTGTGCGAGGGCTTTCTCTAGTTGTGGCAAGTGGGGGCCACTCTTCATTGCGCTGCGCAGGCCTCTCACCATCGCGGCCTCTCCCGCTGCGGAGCACAGGCTCCAGACGCGCAGGCTCAGCAACTGTGGCTCACGGGCCCAGCCGCTCCGCGGCACGTGGGATCTTCCCAGGCCAGGGCCCGAACCTGCGTCTCCTGCATTAGCAGGCAGGTTCTCAACCACTGCGCCACCAGGGAAGCCCTCCCATATTCTTTTTACACTCCTCATCTATACTATAGGACTAACATTTGCCAATAACCTTAAGAGCAAAAACAAACAGATAAACAAAAAACCCATAATCATATCTCTGCCAACATTTGAGATTCTAGGAAATAAATCACTGGATATAAATGCAAAATGTAATTATCCTGAAGGTTTTCCCTGTTGCAGTATTGGTAGAGCACACATTTCAAAGGTAAGAAAATGATCATTCTCATGATCAACATTAATAAATATTTATTGAGGTTCCTATTGGGTATTTGGCAATGTACCAGTCAGTGATCTAGCAATCTGATCAGACGTTAAGTTTGAAATAGATTCACATTGCAAAGGAATATATAACCTAAATTAGAGTTCCAGGAATTGGAGACTGACCAGGTTCTCCTCTGGGAAAAAATTCAAACACATGAAGAGTTGACTGGGTACATAAGAATTGGACACAAATCTCAATAGCTGAGCTAAACTACTTTCTCAGATGCCAATCTTACAAACATCATTTTCAGACTTCTTCTATAAAGAGGTACAACCATAATCCCCGGAAGACCTGAAGGAGCACCTACTCTGAAGTCTAGGACTTCCTTCTCTGAAATCTATGAACCACGTCAGCTCTTCTCCACAGCCCCCTAACCAGCGTGGCCCAAAGGAATCTCAGTTTTAATAAAACCTAATGCCTTCCCACAGAGTATCCTCTATTCAGATTTCCAGACTTGGCTTCTTAGATTAGGGGTTCTTTTTAACCAATTTGTACAGCTTTAGTAAAGACAGGAAACAACATGCTGTACAGTAATTAAGCCAAGAACTCTGTGTCAAAGGCTCAAAAGCGCATTCTACTTTTGACTCACCCTGGGACCTATGAAGGTGACTTCACTTCTCTGGAACTCTTTTTTCTCATCTAGAAAATGGAAAGATGAATACTAACCTGCTTTGATCAGAGGATTGTTAAATGGGGGAAAAATGCATTTGTAAGGGTTTTTGGAAAATACAAAGAGCTATAGAAAGGTTAGATAATAAAAGTTTTGTCTAAGCAAGACTGGAATGGATACTTCTCTTCATTTTTACCTTCTGTTGAACTCACCTTGCTTTTCAGGCTACAAAAGAAGGAACCCTATATTTCCTCCCTAAGGCAGTTTTTAAAAATAGTTTTTAAATGCCTTTTATATTCATGTTTCAACTTCTCCTGGAATTGGCTTTTTTCCTCCAGCATTATATATCCAAGATAATGAGGAATTCAGAAGAACCACTTGCTGATGAAAACATCCATAGGCTGGCCTGATGCCCAACAAAGATGAGTACAATCCATGAGCAACTAGAGAAATCTGCCTCTTTCTACACAAACAGTTGGGCCCTTCATCTTGTATCACAGACTTAAGGCCCAACAGCCCTTTATCAAATTCTCATGGAATAGGAATACCTCTCCCAAGGAATTTGCATTTTGAATAGGTTGAATTTCTTACCAACTTAGGAGCTTTTCCATTTCTGGTTTATTTTCCAAAATTTTCATTTCCTTCTATTATACAGTTTACAAAGCACTTCTGCATATTTTAACACATGTACAACCATAGTACATGGTGGAGGAGTACTACTTTAATGAATTCACACATATGTATGAAATTATCTGTCTACCCACGTAATGAATGGATGTCCTCAGGACCAGGTAATGAAAAAGACAAATGTTCTACTCTACCCCCAAATTTTACAGCCATCATATTTTGTGTTTCTGATGGCAAAAAAAAGAGAAATAATCAAGACAAGATATTTTTAATGTCTTATTTCACCCATCCTGAAACAAACTAAAAGCATAAAATATAAAAATAAGATATAACTTTGAGTTCTAGAAAAAGATATCCCCTTTAACCCATCCAGAAATACTAGATAAGTGATTGACAGTAATTATTTTTCACATGGGAGCGCTTTCTTAAAAAAGTAAAAAAAACACTACATGTATGGCCACACATTACAGTTAGATAGAAACTTAGAATTCTTAGTTTTCACATACATTATTTAATTTAACCTCACAACAACCCTGTGATGTAGGCAGAGAAGCTGTTAGTATCCCCATTTTCCAGATGAGTAAACTGAAATTCAGAGGAGCCTAAGAACATGGCCTTCTACGCTTAGTAATAAATGATAGAGCTAAAAGTCAAACCCCGGACTAGACTTTTTATACTACACAGTGCTGCTTGCCTTGGTTATTTTAGGAAGAGTAGAAAATAAGACTAGAAAGGCAAGCAGAGGCCAGATCATAGAGGGTCTTGAATGCCAGACAATGCCAAATCATTCAAGGATCATTGTTGGTTTTTCTAGGGGCGGGAGGTTTATTTTTTTGGTTTGTGTTTTAAATCAGAGGTGAGCTGTAGGAAGATTAATCTGGCAGATATATACATAACAGATTAAAGGAAAGAGAGTGTATCAGTCTGGCTACACTCAGGAGACAGAAACCACACAATAATTTGAATAGGAGAAGCTTAGCTTTAAAAAATTATTTAACTATGATAGAGGAGTAACTATAAAGATGTAAGAGAACTCTAAAGAGAATATTATGGTTGATGAAGAGTACACAGGGAAGAAGAAATTTGGATGGATGGTCTCCTCCCCAAGTCATGGGTAAAGACCTCATTGGAGAAGGTATGGTTGCAGCCCACTAGATAGTGGAGATGTTTGCTGGGTCGGCCAGGCCAGAGTTGGTCCACAGTCACCGCATAGCAAGAGATAACCCTCCAGGGAGTAGGCGAGCAGAGGCTTGTGAGTGAGCACACAGAAGGAATCAGGGCACTACTACTGGTACGAGGCCTGGTGCACATGGTATCCACGGCAGGACCATTATAGGGAATGTTCTGGAGTGCAAGCAAGCAAGGCTGGTGGGCATATACACAGAAGAAATCAGGGTGCCACTGCCAGCATGCGACCTGGGGCATACCAGTGTCTACCCTGGGAGGGCTGAAGCAAGGTTCAGGACAGATATGTGACATCACCAATGGACTGCCCATTCTGGGGCACATTTCAGGTAGAGCACCAGTAGATGGCCCTCCCACACACACCACTGACAGACCCCCAAAGCAGGAGCAAGGAAAAGCAAAATGTAGCACATGGACCAGGGAGAGAAGCCCTCATCTTCGGGCAATGTCCCTCCAGCAACCTCTGCTGACAACACTTAACATTGTGCTCACTGTGACAGAGAAATGCTTAAAGAGTCCAGTCCATTACGCCAAGCAGGTATGTGGAGCTGAAAGACAGTAAACGGATGACTGGAACAGATAGCTTGGAAGTTCTCCTCCCCTCCCACCTGAACCATAGTAACAACAAGAGAAATTGCCACTGATTGGAACTATGATTTAGTAAGCGTCATACAACCATTTTCCAGGCTGTTCTTTCTGAGTTCTTGTAATCTTCAATTGGTTCCTTAAAAATATTCTCCTATTGCATCTTTAATGATCATTCTAAAGTAAAATTCTAGCTCTTCAAAAGCTTTCTTCATCTTCCCTTTTTGGGAAAAGGCAATTAGAAAAAAGGAAAGGGAAAGATGGCATCTAGGGGAGTGTAGACATTCATTCCCGCATCCTGCCACAGACAACTAAAGCTAACCATGGCAGTAAGATCAATTTGAAAGCAACTGGAACTTCAGTTAAAAACAACTTCTGTATCCATCAGTGACTGATCCTCTTGCCCGCTTGACAAACACTTCTTGCTTAAGGTAGGGGGATCAAAAACCTTTTCCCACTGATCTCTTCAAGCTAGTCACACCCATTCAGGAATGAAAGAAACCAAAAGGAAAGGGGGAATTAAGGTGGATAGTATTTATTAAGCAAACATTGCAAAAAGTATGTTCTTGTTCATAGGTTTGTAAATAAGGGAATATCTGGCGCAAACTTCTCCACCCATAATGTATATAAGTGGATTTCTGGAAGCTCTTTAATATTTAGTGTTTTTAAAATCTCTAATGAAGGAGGAAAGTCCAAGCTGGGAAGAACAAAACAAAATGATAGAAAACTCTGAGTTCTTCCATCTATATAGAAAATGTGCTGCCTTGTTTACAAGATATCAGTTAACTTTCTTTTTCTTTTTAATAGTTGTATAACAATGATTCATCTTTTACTGTAAGAGCCCCTCTCAAGTATTCCACAACACATATTAATCAAGAACTTTAAAAATCATATTCTTCAATTATGCAATTCCATTTGATATTGTTGATCATTCACCGCTTCTAGTGGCTTCCATAATACAATGTTCTCCTAATTTTCCTCCTGCCTCTCCCTAGAGCACTGGAACTTCTCAGGGTTCTGCTGTAGGCCTCTTCTTTCCTCACCCTACTCATCTATCTCCTCAGTGATCAATTGCATGGTTTCAATTACCACCTACATGGAAATGACATAAATATGTTTCTGCAGCCTAGACCTGTCTTCTAAGCAACAGACCTATACATCCAACTGCCTCTCAACACAATATGAATGCCTCCCAGGCACCTCAAAACCAGCATGTATAAAACTAAAGTCATCACCTTGCCCATAAACTTTTTCTTGCTCCTTTATTCTTTATCTCTATGAATGGCACCACCATACACCCAGTTACCCAAACCAGAAACCTAGAAGCCATTCTTGATTCTTCCTTCCCCATCAACTCCCACAGGAAATTCTACTTCCCAAATATTTCTGAATTCTACCCACCTCTCTCTATTTCCTCCAGCAACTCCCCTAACTCATAGCACTATCATCTGATGCCCTCTTAGTGAAGGTCTTTCCATCCAACCCATTCTCCACACAGCAGCTGGAGACATTCTTATACATCAGAAATCACATCACATGATAAGATGGGCTTAAAACCCATCAGTCACTCTTAGAATAAAGTCCAAACTTAACATGACTTAAAAAGTCCTTATCTTGGGACTTCCCTGGTGGTCCAGTGGTTAAGAATCTGCCTTCCAATGCAGGAGAGGCAGGTTCGATCCCTGGTCGGGAAGCTAAGATACCACATACCACATGCTGGGGGGCAACTAAGCCCACATGCTCTAGAGCCCGCGCACCACAACTAGAGAAGCTCGCGCACCACAACAAAAGATCCCACATGCCACAACTAAGATCCTGCGTGCCGCAACGAAGACCTGATGCAGCGAAATAAATAAATAATTTTCTTAAAGTCCTTATTTTGCCCAGCCTACCTCTCCATACTCATCTTTTCTCCCTCTTCCTTCACCAACACCTCCAAAGTCTCTTGTTTTCTCTTGCCTGTGAGCCTTTGTATATGCCCTTGACTCTGTAGACCCCTGTTCCCTTCCACCTGGCCCTGTGCTCTTGGCCTATTCCTACTCATGCTGAGATTAAATGGCTCTTCCCCTGAAGCGCCTCCTCAAAATCCCCTGGATTGTGAAGTGACCCTATCTTGTACTCCCAGAGCACCCTATACTTCACCCCAATCTAAGCATTACCACACTTCATTTTTCTTTACTTTTTTTAAAATCAGCTTTGTTGAAGTATAATTGACATACAGTTAAATTAGCCAATTTAAATGTATAATTTAATACATTTTGACAAATGTATCAGTTTTGTAACAACCGCCACAATCAAGATATAGAACTGTCCAATCAGCCCAAAAAGTTCCATTGTGTTTTTTTCCAGTCAATTAACTCCCTGCACCTCTGGCTTCAGATTAACTGCTGATCTGCTCTGTCACTATAGGTTTGCCTTTTCCAGGATATCATATAAATGGAATCATATATACATACATACATACATAGGCAGTTATAAGTGGCTGGCTTCTTTCACCTAAAGCAATGCTTCTGAAATTCATCCTTCTTGTTGCATATAAGAGTAGTTCATTCCGGGACTTCCCTGGTGGCATAGTGGTTAAGAATCCACCTGCCAATGCAGGGGATATGGGTTCCATCCCTGGTCAAGGAAGATCCCACGTGTCGCGGAGCAACTAAACCCATGTGCCACAACTACTGAGCCTGTGCTCTAGAGCCCATGAGCCACAACTACTGAACTCATGTGCCACAACTACTGAAGCCCATGTGCCTAGAGCCCATGCTCCACAACAAGAGAAGCCACCACAATGAGAAGCCCACACACTGCAATGAAGAGTAGCCCCCGCTCGCCACAGCTAGAGAAAGCCTGCGCGCAGCAACGAAGACCCAACGCAGCCAAAAATAAATAAATAAATAAATAATTCTTTTTAAAAAGAGAATACTTCCTTTTTTTTTTACATTGCTGTGTAACATTCCATTACATAAATGTACCAGTTTGTTTTCCCATTCACTTGTTTCCAAAATGCTTGTTTCCAGTTTGGAGTTATTAGGAATAAAGCTGCAATTAATATTTGCAAGTCTTTGGACATATATTTTTATTTTACCTAGGCAAAGCCCTCCAAGTAGGATTGCTGGATCATATGGTGAGTATATGTTTAACTTCATAAGAAACTGCCGAATTGCTTTCCAAAGTGCTTGTTTCATTTTGCATTTTCACCAATATACGAGAGTTCTAGTTGCTCAGTCTTCTTGACAACACTTGGTATCATCAGTCATTTTAACTTTAGCCACTTAAGTGGGTGTATAGTGGTTTCACACTGTGGTTTTGATTTGCATTTCTCTAATGACTAATCATGTCAAGTGTCTTTTCATATATTTACTTGCCATTTATATATCTTCTTTAGTAAAGTACCTGTTCATTTCTTTTGCCCACTGTTGTGTTGGGTTCTTTGACTTTTTATTATTGGGTTATAAGTTTCTCTGTATATTCTGATACAAGTCCTTTATTAAATATGTGTCTTGAAAATATTTTTTCCCAGTCCAAGTCTTTCCTTTTCATTTTCTTAATAGTGTCTTTTGAAAAGCAAAAGATTTCAATTTTAATGTCATCCAATTTATCCATTTTTCTTGTATATCACACTTTATTTTAATGGCTTTGTTAACCATCTATCTTCCTCCAACAGAATAAGCTCAATGAAGGACGACAACATGTTTCTCTTGCTTATTATTTCTTGTGCCTGACATGTAAGGTACTCAACACCAGGCACATAAAGCACACAAAACTATTTAATCAATTGATTATAATTAATAAAAATATGGAGGTACAACTAAGTTTTCTGTACTAGACAAACCAATTACTATTACCTGCTGCACTCCCAGCCTGTTAGGCTGCCATATTTTGTGCTACGTGGTTCTCTACCTCCCTGATTCTTGGCCACATATTATGACGCTAGAGAAAAACAAGGGCATCCCATTCTCAAGCTGACCATCTCACTATACAGGGCTCTAATGTGGGTAAATCTGTTCAAACAGAGACAAGCTAGACCAGTAAGAGTCTTGCTAATAGAAACTTGAATTGAAAAATACAGAGAAATAAGCAGTTAATAGAGGGATAAGAAGCTGAAATGATGTAGGAAAAAAGGCCAGGAAATAGAGCAGAAGCAGCCATGAACAAGATGACATTCTGAAGATGAATCTGTGAGGTAGATAAAAGAAACCAAGTGTACTATGGTAGTTACCAACCTGACCACACATCTAAATAACTTGAGAAACTTAAAAGTTTAGTCATCTGGGTCCCATCCCAGTTTGTTATTTACTCAACAAAGTACTTACTCAACAAAGTATTTTTTTAACATCTACTAGGTATCAGACACTGTTCTAGGCACAGGATACGGTTGTGAAGAAAACAAATAAAAACTCTTAACTTTATTGAGATTTACTGAGTCAGAATCTACAGGGATGTAACTAGACATGTATATATTTGCTATAGATTAAGTGTCTGTGTCCCTCCAACAATCATATGTGAAATGTTAGCCCTCAAGGTAATGGTACTAGGAGGTGGGGCCATGGGGAAGTGATTTAAGTCATAAGAGTAGAGCCCTCATGAATGGGACTAGTGCCTTTATATATAAAAGAGGCCAGAAGAGAGGTCTTCACCAGAACGCAACCAAGCTGGCATCCTCATCTTAGGCTTCTAGCCTCCAGAACTGTGAAAATTAATTTCTGTTGTTTATGAGCCACCCAGGTTTGTGGTGCTTTGTTACAGCAGCCCAAACTGAATAAGACAATATTTTCAAGCTCCATGGATGAGTCTAACCCAGACTCAAGAACTACTGAAGAAGAGAAGGGAGTTAGAAGTGGGAAAAGGGAGACGACACAGAAAAACAAGAGACAGAGAATTGCTGAGTTATATTAAAGGTAGAGATCTAATCTAAAGATCTGTGAACTCCTGGTACTGAGGTCCAAAGAGCCACCTGGGATTTTGTTCAGCTTCAGTAAGACTCAGTTATAGTGTGGTTTCTACTTTCCCATGAAGCTTAGCTTGTCCCAGCCTCTTGTGAGGCCTGGCCACAAAGCTGAGATGCCTGTTTTATTTACCTTCCTCCTCATTATTTGAAGTAACTTGAGAGGTTCTGTTCCTTAGAACAAAAATAACTGAACTAAACCCATGTCCTAAACTCAGGTCCCTTCTTGCCCTAGATGAGAGGCAGATAACTGATAACAACATGCCTAGTTTTTTTCCAGGCCTTCTAGTCTATTCCTCTAGACACTGACTGAGGACCAGTGAGAACTTAAGGCAGTTCCAAGTGGGACACTTAGGACACTACCATCTGCATATGAGTATCCCATATGAGTATGAGTAAGAGTATTTATCCCACTGCCCCACAGACTTCTACTGCCTTTTCTTTATTCACCAGAGCAAACCCCTTAGACAACAGTCCAGACTGGACCTGAGTCAATCACTCTCTTTTGGATACCATATTTTGACTGTTGGCCACTAGTCTTGGGGTTTTCAAGCCTGACTTTCAGCTCTGACCATGCCCAGACCGAGCTAAGTCCCCTCCCCCAACATGTCTCCCTCCAAGTTATTGATTAATTCAACAGATATTTGAGCCTCTAATATGTGTCAGACACTATGTTAGTTATTAGGATCCTGAATCTGGGCAGGGGAAGATCTTGAGTTTGATTTTGGAGTTTGTTTTTGATGGAAATGGTAGCAATGCTCGACAGCAGTTGGAAATGTAGACCTGGAGCTTGGGAAATAGTTGGGAGTAGATGAGCTTGTCAAGAGAGTAGAAGAGGAAAAGAAAGCTGAGCCTTGGTTAATGGCCAAACTAAAGAATGTAGAAAAGATAGGTCAGTTTTAGAAAAGAAGAAGGAGGAAGAGGAGGAGGAGGAGGAGGAGGAGGAGGAGGAAGGGAAGGAGGGGGAAGAGGGGAAGAAGGGAAAGGAGGAGAAGGCAAAGAAGAAGAGGAAGAAGAAGCGGAAGGAGAAGGAGAAGAAAAAGGGAGACAAAGTAAACAAAAGAAGATCCAGAACAATGCAGTGTCATAAAAGACATTACAGCAGAGAATTTCAAGAAGGGGCAGGAGGGGGGAATTCAACAATGTCAAAAGCTGGGCATGGGGGGCATTAAACAATGTCAAAAGTTGCAGCAAAATATGAAAGAAAATAAGAAATGAAAAATCCTATCTGGAGATGAGTGAATGAGAATGAATAAATATTTTAAGACTGATTCAAAATGAAAAGTATAGTAAAATAATGGCTTTAATTTACAACTTTGAAACATTTAACAAAGTTTGCAAAAGGTCACACAGGCCCAGTGTCAACAGAGTGAAGTAGATGGGAAAGAAAGTGACCAGGAAGTTAACCAGCCAGCTCAAGGACCTCAAGAAGAAAGGCATGCAGCATGAAAAAATAACCACTATTTTTCTGAAATTCCCACTATTGCTTATAAAAACCACAACGCTCCTTAAAGTTTGAAAACATTTTAAATATGCTTCACTTTGCAGATTTGGAAACAGTACCCTAGAGAGAATTCAGTTTGAAGGAAAAGGAGCCAAAAAAGAAAAAAAAAAAAAAATTGGATTGCTTAAGTAGCCATGTGTGATCTTTCTTTGATGGCACTCACTGGGCGTTCTCTGAATTTACGATCAGGGGCTTCTAATTGATAAAGCTTTGATAGCACAAAAGGTCACCATGGATTACTCAGCCCTGCTTTGCAACATACTGTGCTCTTCACACACATTAGCAATTAACTGCAATAAATGATGGCATGAGTCACCCCTTCCAAACACAGGACAGCATCCTGAAGCTCCTTACCTGCAGTAAACAGCAGTAGGAACTGGCCTTTGTAGTAAACACTTTCCATTCCATAGTAAAATTCATCTCTGAAGCTTGTCTGATATTTTTTCCCATTTAACACACATATTTTATATGGGATCTAAGTCTATTCCCCCAGATGATAAGAACCCATATTTTTAAATAAAATCTCTGTAACATAAATGATATAAGTATGAACCTACCATTTTAAAAAAATCTCTTTAATTAAATTATTCCTTCTTATAACCAAGAACACTTTATTGTCCTAATGATTTATTATTTTAATTCAGTCCAACTGGCAAGAAGGAATTAGGTACCATTCTGTTGTAACATGTCTCATTCCCATTCCAATTTTGTTCGCAATAAATGTGTTACAGTTATTCCACTGGCAGTCAAGGAAACTTCATACAAAAGCAGCATTTACTTGCAGTTACAACAGAGCCAAGCAATACATATGTTATTTGACAGTTTGGAATATCTGTTTTCCAACATTCATCTGGAGCTGTTATTGGAACCATTAAAATTATTTTTTTACAGTTTTTAAAGGCCCAAGACTTATTAATTTGTCCTGATGGATGGTATAATGTGTTCATGTAAAAGAAAAACAAGTATTACATAAAACATGACTAAACTGGTCAACCACCCCTCTTTACCTTTCTTTCGACTCCATGTGTTTAATTCATTCTCCATTGAAAATGGCAACCAGTAAAAAATAAAACCCCCAGTTTTGATTTACTTTTTACTGGGTGATATTCACACTCCTTATCACAATGAGCAATGTCATTTTTGATCCAAAATAAGATTGAAACTTTTACTTTCACACAAGAGTAAACACAGATGTTCTGATAATGGTAGAGAACTTCGTACAAACTGCCTCATTTAAAAGGCCCATTTAATGCCACATTTCATTAATATGGCCTGTCTTAAATCAGACAGGCTCTCTTACAAGGAGCCAATCTTTATCTTTATTTAAAATCGGAGTGTGTGGCTTATCTGTCACTATAAAAGACCTTGCCTTCTTTACAGGGGTAGAAGTTAAAGCTGAGCAGCAGGGTGAGCCTCTTTGACGCAGCCAGGACAATCCAATTTACAAACAGATTGTATCCAAAGGTTCTTTTGTCAGTCTATTATAGGATTTTAAAAGCATTTTATCATAGAAACAATGTTATACTTATTGGTCAGGTTCTTAGGTAAGCCCATAAATGCCTGTTTAACCCACCATATAGTTGTGCTAACAGTTTAATAGTACCAAAATGCACCTGTGCTAAATAATACCATAGAACTGTGCACAATGTTTCTATGAGAAAATTCATTGAGAGTGCCAAGTTTTTATGCCTGTGACATAGCTTCCCAGTAACACCCTCTTCACTTCCTCTTGCAGACTTCCCTCCCTGTTGAGCAACAGGAGTTGGACTTCCTTGCCCTGAACAAAAGCCACCAATATTGGCCACTATTATTTGGAGCCAGCATAGTAGAAGAATCACAAATGGTAGGTGAAGACAGAGACTAAGGGCAAGGGGTGAGGGTGTGGGATAGAGTCTAATAGGTTAAGGATGGATGGAAGTCTCTTGCCAGCATACACCTCGGACCACATTCCTTGGTCTAATCTGGGCATCATCATGCCTTTCTTTCTTCCTGAGGATTATTCTGTCTGATTCACCTTCAACTGCTATTACCTGTTGCTTCTACCAAGGTTTCTCTCTTGCACCTAAGTCGACTGCACCACAAAATAGCATTCTTGGCTTTTCTCCTTTGCTCCTGTGTGTCCTTTTGAAATTTCTTAAAGATTGTTATAGCTGCTAACAAAGGAAGTCAGGGAATAAAAAAGCTCTCCGAAATTTACTTTCCACATCTTTTTTGTTAATTTAGACTAAGTTAAGAAAGACAAAAGTACACCTGGATGATAACAAAAGGTTTGGAGGGGACAAAACAAGGTATGAATTTGTTCTACAACATTCAAGAGCAAGATAGATCACATTAAATGGATATAGTCTATGTAGAAAAAAAAATCTGGCTCAGCCTCCCACAAGCCAAAGTTGGTATCAAGATATTCCAATTCACATTTGAGAGACTGCCTTCTCCCCTTCAACTCCCCCAGTGGGACCCTGAAAACAGGGTAAATCTCTTCTTCTGACCCTCAAATCATCATGGTCACACATGCTGTTCACTGCTTAAGCCCACCAGTCCATTCAAAGACAGGCCACACCATTCTTCTGTGCCAGGGATCTATTAAGTCAACTTCCAAGACAGTCATAAATGCTCCCTGCCCACAGCATCAACAAGCCCCACCTCAACTCCCCATCAGAAGATCTCACTTTGAGGGTAAAGTGTACAGGTTCCATCTACTCATAAATCTGTCACCTAGATTGGCACCCCACCCCAATCTCTGAAAGCTAATCCCACTCTTGCCAGTTCTGTATCCCCTGCTCTCCTCAACAAACCCCCTCCCCCAAGCTTGATGTTCCCACTGCTACTCTCCTCCTACATCTGTATTCCCAAAACAACAACTTGGGTGGTAGGGTTTTATTCCAGGTACCAAGAAACTCCCATTTTTGCTCTTTTTTGCTCTTTTTTCAGGCCTTCTATATAAGGGCTGTTTACAACACCCTGAAGCTAGGAAGCCCAGAATCAGAACATAACAACTTCTGAGGATTATGGAAAAATTTTTAAATTATGTCAATAAATTATCCTGCCAAATATATTTCAGAGGAACTCCCAGACTCACGTTTTTCTGTGGGCTTTTTCTTTTTTTTTCGTGATAGGTTGGCTGTAAACCAAGCCAGAGATGTAAGTGATACAGTGAGGTCTAACATCCATATAATTGGAGTTCCAGAGGGAGAGGAGAGAGTGAATAGGGCAGAACAGAAAGAAAATCTGAAGAGATTATGTGTGATTATTTTCCAAGACTGAAAAAATACATCAAGATGTAGAATTAAGAATGCCTATAAATCCTAAGAAGGATAAGAAAAAGATGACTACACTTAGGCACAGCAAGCAGAAATCACTAATTTTTTAAGTGTGATGGTTTTGTGAGGATTCAATAGATAAATTTAGTAATAAAAGTTTTAGCAATCCTTATCTTTTGGACATACATACTCAGATTTATGGCTGAAATTATATTATGTCAAAATAATCAAGGAATGAAGAAGTAGGTAGGGATATAAAGAGGAATAAATTGCTAATCTTATGATGAGTTGTTAATTGTTGAAGCTGAGTGATGGATAAATCAATACAGAAACTGAAGTGGAGGAGAAGGTCACTTGGTTTTGTTTTTGTTTTAATTGCAGTAAAATAAAACATTATTTACCATCTTAACCACTTTTTAAATTTTTTTATTTTTTTTTTTTTTTTTTTTTTTTTTTTTTTTAAAAGGATTTTCTTATTTATTTATTTATTTATTTATTTATTTTTGGCTGTGTTGGGTCTTCGGTTCGTGCGAGGGCTTTCTCCAGTTGCGGCAAGCGGGGGCCACTCTTCATCGCGGTGCGGGGACCGCCCTTCATCGCGGTGCGCGGGCCTTTCTCTATCGCGGCCCCTCCCGTCGCGGGGCACAGGCTCCAGACGCGCAGGCTCAGCAATTGTGGCTCACGGGCCCAGCTGCTCCGTGGCATGTGGGATCTTCCCAGACCAGGGCTCGAACCCGTGTCCCCTGCATTAGCAGGCAGATTCTCAACCACTGCGCCACCAGGGAAGCCCTATTTTTTATTATTATTATTTTTTTGGCCACACTGCATGGCTTGTGGGATCTTAGTTCCCCAACCAGGGATTGAATCCGCACCCTCAGCAGTGAAAGTGCAGAGTCCTAACCACCGGACCGCCAGGAATTCCCCCATTTTAACCATTTTTAAGTGTATAGTTCAGTAGCGTTGGTATAGTCACATAGTTGTGCAACAGATCTCTAGAACTTTTTCATCTTACAAACTGAACTCTATACCCATTAAACAACACCGCCCCATTTCCCTCCCCCAAGTCCCTGAAAACTACAATTCTTCTTTGTGTTTCTATAAATTTGACTACCTTAGATACCTCATATAAGTGGAATCATACAATATTTGTTTTTTTGTGACTGGCTTATTTCACTTATAATGTTCTCAAGGTTCATCCATGTTGTAGCATGACAGGATTTCCTTTCTTTTTAAAGTTGAATAATATTCCATTGTATATGTATGCCACATTTTGTTTATCTATTCCTTTGTCAATGGATATTTAGGTTGCTTCCCACCTCTTGGCTACTATGAATAATGCTGCTATAATTATGGGTGTGCAAGTATCTCTTCATGGTCCTGCTTTCAATTCTTTTGGATGTATATTCTGAAGTAGAATTTCTGGATCATATGGTAATTTTATTTTTAACTTTTCAAGGAATTGCCATACTGTTTTCCATAGCAGATGCACCATTTTACATTCCCACCAATGGTGCACAAGGGTTCTAATTTTTCCACATCCTCATTATACTTATTATTTTCTGTTTTTTTGATAGTAGTCATCCTAACGGGTGACATTTCTTTGTGGTTTTGATTTGCATTTCTCTAATGATTAGTAAAGCCATCTTGTTTTCCAAGATAGACCTGAAGGACTTAGGGGAGTTGCTCAGCTAATTGAATCCAGAAGCATGAGGGGCATGGTTGAAGTCAATACTGCAATTTGCCTCATCTACTGTCTAGAGTCCACCTGATACATATGTGTTTATATGAAACAAAGTGAATGGATTTGGTTCTAATCTTGGTTGTTCAGATTAATCAGAGTGGCTGAGAGTGGCATATTCTTGGGGGAAATTACTAGCAGCCAAGATGGTATAGAAACAAGGGGTGGATATTGTTGGGAAACAATTCTCCATGGGTCTCTTACATTTCTGCACATCTTGCAAGCTAAGACACTAAGTTCCTTTGTTCTGGACTATCTTTCCAAGGATGTTTGTATACTGAATAGCCTTGGAAAGATCTTGGGACAGATCTTGGAAGATAGTATGTCCCTTTTAAGCTTCAAAAGACAATCAAGCTTACTGACCATTATAAAAGTTTCAGGTTTCCTAAGCTCAGGGTTTCTTTCCTGTAATGCAACTCACTGTGTGTGCAGATGTCACCTGGCCCTCTTCACATTGCCCTGGGGAAAGTGGGGCTCAGGGAACTGGCAAAAATGCTAATTCTCAGGCTGTTGTTATTGCTGTGAGTAATAAACAATCCTTTGTCTCTGATCCAGGAGCCAGAGCAGACACAAAACTGTGTCAGGCTACCTTATACCTTGTAAATAGGATAAAATCTCAGCTCTTTTACCATTCTTGACAAATATGTACAAAATAAAAGTAATACAAATAATACAGAACCTAAAAGATGTAGATAAAGCAATGCTCAGAAGGATATACATAGTCTTAGAAACTTCTTTTAACGGTCAAAAAGAATGAAAATGAATGAATTAAGCATTCAGCTCAAGATCTTAGAAAAGGACAATAAAATAAACCTACGGAAAGCAAAAGAAAGATAACAGCAAGAAAAAATTAAACAGAAAATGAAAAAATGACAATATATTTTAAAATATAAGTTCTTAAAATAAATAAATACATTAGATAAACATTCATGATTCCAAGAAAAAGTGGAGGAAAAAATATTTTTAAAGTAAAATTTAGAAATAACCATAGAATTAGAGGATATTAAAAGAACAATAAACTCCTTTGCTCAAATTCATGAAAATAAATCATTTGCTAATATGGTATCATTTTGTTTTAATGAAGCCAGCAAAACACCGATACCAAAATTCAACATATATTGCACAAAAGAAAACTATATAGATAATTTAATTATATATACTCATAAATCTTAATTAAATCATTATCAAATGGGATTTAGCAGCACATTTAAAAAATAATACATTCTCGCCAGCTACGTTCATAGCAGGGATGGTAGGATACTCATTATTAGCAAATGTATTAACATAATCCATCACATTAATAAGCTGAAAAGAAAAATCATAATATCCATAGATTAAATAGTAGCATTTGATCAAATTCACATCTATCCTTCATTTTAACTAAGTAATTCTTAATAAAAAAGGATAGAGTCTTGTTTCACACAATTTTATAACATCATATACATCATGCATAATTGAGAAATACCAAACACATTTCTATGGAAGTTAAGAAAAAGAATGCCTATTATTAGCATGATTAGTTAACACTGTTGTGGAAGTAGCAGCTGACACAATAACTAGAAAAAGGAATGGGTAATAAAATTTAAGATAAAATGAGTGAATAAATAAATAGCCTTTCTGTATACAAACAACAGTCAGTTACAAAATATAATGAAATAAAAGATCCCATTTCCAATAGCAATAATAAGATTAAATGCCTAGTAATAAATTTAGCAAGAACTATGTCAAAGTTATATAAAGAAAAACCTTAAAATGCTACAAGTCACACACATGCAAAAAGAAGACTTGAATAAATGGAAACAATGTGATATGACAGATAATAGTAAAGAAATGAAACATATTTCTCAGTAGAGAAAGAAAGCACTATTCAATAAATGGTGTTAAAATGGATCAAATTTTAATTTTTTAATCATAAAACTACTAGAAGAAAACATGGGAAATGATTTTATAATATTGGAATGGGAAAGCCTTTCTAAACCATGAAAGAAAAACTAAATAAACCCAAGTTCATGTAAATTAAAATATTCTACATGAAAAAAACAAAAGATTAAAGTTAAAAGTTAGGGGAAAAAATATAACATTATTAAAGCCTAAAGTCTAACTTCCTTAATATATAAAGAGGTTCTGCAAAAAGACAAACAGTTCAATTGTGGGGGATAAATGGTCAACAGGAATAAAAAGACAATTTAAAGAAAAAAGAAATACATGAGGCTTTAAATATATGAAAAATTGCTCAACCTCACTCATAATAAAATGCAAATTGAAGTTAGGAAATACCAATTTTACCTAACAGATTGGCAATGATCAAAAAAATTGAAAACCTACTGTTGGTGAAGGAGAATAGGCATCCTCACACTTTGTTGGTAGAAGTGTAATAGGTACCATATCAATGGAAGGCAGTTTGGCAATATCTATCAAAATTTTAAATGCACTTATCTTTTGATCCAACAATTCTATTTCTCAGAATATGTCCTACAGATATTTTGTACATGTGAAAAATGATATGGAAAGAAAGATATCCCTGCAGAAATGTTTTTAATGGCAATAGATTAAATGCCCATTAAGGTTAGTTAAATAAATAATGGTAGTACATCCATCCAAATGACTGCTATGCAGCCATTAATAAAGGAAGAAGCAGCTCTTTTTGTATTGATAAAGAATGATCCCTAAACTATAAAAAAGCAAATTAAAACTATGTTAATACATGCTCATGGAATACAATTCTGAGGTTACAAATGGATTTAGAATACAAAGTGAGTTTAGGCAATAATGTGTAAATTGATGTTCAAGATCAATTAACAATCAAGTAACGGGAATTCTGGCATTGTACTTAAGCCTAGAAAAGAGGGGTAAGACACAAAAGAAGAAGTAAAATCAGAGTCTAGAGAAAGATGAGCCATACGACAGAAAGCTAGAGCCTATGGAGGGGCACGGATTGTGAAAAATTCCCTGTGGTAGGGAAATAACTGGTAAGTTTCTAGGAAAAAACTTTAAATAAAGGCAACAGCTCATTGGATGATTGTAAAGATCTGATCAACCAGGTTTTAGAACCATTGTTCCAGGTGGTTCCTATGCAGACTTTCAGATGGAAAAGACATATATGAAACTGAGCACAAAAATTTCAAGGGCCACCTCACTAATAGAATGTAAAAATCTCACGGCTACAAAGGACCTAAAAAAAAAAAAAATAGGCTTGCTTATGTTATCTGCAGATGGTTACCAGGCATTGCGTGAGAACAGCATGCCCAAATTCAAGCAATAGAGAGGCTTTATTAGCAGAACATATGGTCCAAAGTTGCATTCTCCAATATGGTAGCCACTAGCCATATGCGCTAATTAAATTTACATTTTAATTAATTAAAACGTTTGTAAAAATAAAATTCAGTTCCTCAGTCTCTCTAGCCACATTTCAAATACTCAATAGCCACATGAGGCAGTGCCTATTGGATAGAACAGATAGAGGAACTTCCATCATTGCAGAAAGTTCTATTGGGTAGCACTGGTCTAAAAAATAGCATTGGCACTAAGTTGCTAGTCTAATTTTGTCAACCCTTATTATTATTAATTTATTATTATTTATTTATTATTAATAAATACCTTATGAGTTGAGATTAACATTTGACGTCCAGAAGTGAATAGAAGCATTACAGTTAAGGATAAGTGCATATTCGAACAGATATGTCTTAAATTCAAAGTTCTTACCCTTGGACATCAAAAATATAATCAACGTAGGTATCCAAGTAAGTATAACAGATGTGTACCGTATAGCAAACCACATGAAACAACTGAGGTAAGGACTGAAGGTTAAAAAACACAAAAAGCACTGGATACCGGAACTAGAGGTGGGGAAAACACAAAAACAGACTTAGGGAAACAAAAACAAAAATCAAAAAAGCGTAGGGGAAGCAGGGGATAAGCAGCATCTGGTGGAGGGCTTTGAAGGTCAGAGGCTTGCATATCATCAGAGGGCAACAGTGAAACCTCTAAAGAACTCCTGTTGCGCCTTTCACCACAGCATCACCACAGCTGACAACTGCCACCTTCTTGAGATATTCTCTTCTCCTAGATTCCATGACTCCATGCAGCCCTAGTTTTTTTCCACCCAACCTCAAAATGCTGGAGAACCTCAGGCTGGGTTTCACACTCCCTTCTCTCCTGCTCCTTTAAACCATTATCAAGGATTTAAATATTATTTGTATGTCACTGATCCCAATAAAGTTGGAAAAAAGGAAAAAAATTAATTCTCCTCCAAGCTCTACTCATAGATTCCAATAGCTTATCTGGCATGCTTACTTGGATTTTCCCTCCAGCATCTTGTCTAGTAGAGGGCTTCTGATAAACACCAGTAAGCATCACTTGGGAGTACAATGGAACTAATTCACAGGCAGAAAGTCTGCAAGTTGCATGATTCCCTTGTCCTCTAGCCATTCTGTGGGGAGGGCTGCTTGGGCCAGTGAGCAACCAAACATACCACGGATATATCCTCCAACAGAGCAAGCCTGCCCCCTTCCACTACTGCACTCGGTTCTGTGGGTGCAAGCCCAATATTTGGGGCACCTAGTTCTCAAGAAAGGTGTCTGCCAGTACTGGGAAAAATCCTGATGATATCTGGTGTTCTTCGGGGGAGGGGTAGTAAAGTGCTGCCTCTCCCACCAGGGGAAAAAGGAGCCAGTTGTGCCAGCTCGTTTCCAGCCAGTCCACGGGGGTGACAAGGTTGTCTCTACATCTCAAGTTTAACATGTCTAAAACTGAATTCTTTATTCCTTCTATCTTAAACCCTTTCTTCTCCCCAACTTAGTTCCATCTCGAAAGATACTACCACATATCCATCATTCAAACTAGAAATCACGGGGTTATCCTAGAATCCCCCCTTCTCCCTAATTCCCTACATCCAATCCACCGCCAAATTCTATATAGCTGTATTATCTAATATTGGCTGTCAGCCACATGTGGCCACTGAACACTTGAAATGGGGCTGGTCCAAATTGAGATGTGCTTTAAGTATAAAATACACATCAGATTTTGAAGACTTAGTACAAAAAAAGAATGGCAAATATCTCACTAATAATTTTTATACTGATTATGTGTTAAAGTAGTAATATTTTGGATATATTGGGTTAGATAAAATATATTACTAAAATTAATTTCCTATTTCCTTTTACTTTTTTAATATGGTTATGAGAAATTTTAAAATATATATTTGTGGTTCACATTATTTTTCTATTGGACAGTGTTGCTATAGAGTATATCCATCAACATCTTCCAGATCTACTGTCACCACCTTCACCCAAGTCACCATCATTTCTTCTCTGAACTACTACAATGGCCTTCTTATTAATCTTCATGCTTCTTCAATTGTCCCATTCTAACTGATTCTCTTTAAATTTAGAAATCCTTTTAAAATATAAGTCTTATTATATTTCTTACTTGCTTAATATCTCTCAATGGTTTCTCATTGTCCTTAAAATCCAAGTTTCCTATCATGGACTTTGAGGCCCTGCATATGATATGATTGTAGCTTCCCATGTGTCTGCCCATCACTATCATGTCTCCTAAAGTCACACAGTAGGCACTCACTATTCTCCAGCAGCACCTGGCATCCTTCAGTTCCTAAGACATACTAACCTTATACCCACCAGGACCTTCACATCAACCGTTCCCTATGCCTGGAATGTTCTGTGTGGCTTTTTGGCTGTCTCCATCTCATTCAAGTCTCACCTTATACATTAATTCCCTAAGTGGCCCTCCCTGATCAGTCAGTCTAAGGGTGTCTGCCCTTTACTCTCCATCCAAGAACTCTGTTTCCTTCACTTTTCTCAATTTACGGTTAGTTATTTGTATGCTTAATGGTTTGTCTCTCTTCCTCTGCAAGACTGTAAACCCCATGACGGATGGGGCCAGGTCTGTTCAACCTACCAGTGCAGACCTAGTGTTGGTCAAGGAATTTATTTTAGGGGCAGTGTATAGAAAACCTAAGAGTAGGGATTGGTTAGAGGTGAAAAGGTTAGAGGTTAAAAAAAAAAAATGGATCCAAGAATTGCCTAGAGAAGAATATGTCAAAATTAAAGTTAATTGATACTAGAAGCTTCAATTCTGGATCATCTTTGGGAAAATTAGATTTGAATATATGATCCAGAAGTATTCTAATATGTTTTGTTTCTAAATAGTTCAATATTGGCCAAGAGATCTAATCATTACTTTATCAGAATATTAATTTAACATATGATTTGAAGATGAGTCTCAAATCACACCTCCCCAAGTACTCCTCTTGTTTTCCTATCAGTCCTTGATAACCTTTCCAGGAACTTCTGTCATATTGAGTGGACATATTGAGTGGAAACAATATGGGATTCCCTCAAGAAGCTCTGAGCATAATATCATAATATCATATGGTGACCTGACAAACTCAGACCAGGCCTCCTTGGAGGCCAGTTCTCTTCCCTACAGCTCTCAAATGGCATATTCCCTTAACCACAGTGGAGCAGGATTGTCAAGTCTCAAATATATCTAAAAACAGGTCATAAATGGCGTGTGATATGGGAGACTGCTCACAGTATATTTATAAAAATAGGTTTAAAACAGTGATAATAATCCAGTGTCAAACACAACAGTACATAATTGGTATTCAGCAAATATGTGTTGAAAAAGTTATTAATTTTAGCTAGAAAAGAGATTATATTTATCTTTCACACATAATGCATATGCATAAGAAAGAAAAGACTAGAAAGTTTAACAAGTGCTATTTCTGGGGTATGAAGATTATAGGTACTTTTTGTGTGTCTGCTTTTCTACATTTTCCAACATTGTGTAATTATATGATTAATATGCAATCAGGGAAAAATGTTATTTTTATAAACAAACCAATAAACTGTCAAAGCTACTATTGCAAGCTTCTAGGCTCCCAAGGGTCTCAATTTTGGCAGAGACTCAGACTGCGGTAACTATATAAATATCAGTCCGATAGGGAAATGAAAGGAGAAAGGGGTAACTTGGGTTTCTGAAGGACCTAGTTGGTCAAGCCATTACCCAAGTGACTCCTTTGCTCACTGACGCTAGGGAAGAAAGTAGAGAAGTACAAAGCAAAACTTATCTAAGTAAGTGTTAACTTCAGCTGCAGAGGCAGGAGGAGGAAAAGCAACCTCCCCTACATGATGATAATTCTGTTCTAGAGTTTGTTGTCAAGTTTTCAAATGTCAGGCAGAGTGTGGACCAGAATTCAACTTGATGAAGGCATGACTGCACACAATAAAGACATGAAAGATAGCATTTAACTGCATAGGTTTCAACATCTTTTGTAGCTACCATAACATGTACGGCATGCATTGTACACATGGTGCTTTATACTAAAGGCATTTTAAATTTATTTCTAATTCTATCATTCTCCCTTATACACTGATCCTCAAAACTAGAATTGTTCACCCAGTGATAGTTAAGTGGGTGAGGTCACCAAAACAGCTACATTAAATGCCATGGGAGACCCAAGAGCATACACATTTGTATGTGCAATGTCTTCTAAACAAAAAAGAAACCACGATGGTTCATAATGTGTCTATTTGTTATATAACATTTAGTCTTACAACAAAATCTGATTCCCTCACTTCAGATGTCACCATTAAAATCTTTATTAAAAACAAACAAGCAAACAAACAAAAAAATCCTCAAGTCCCAAAAGAATGAAAGTTAACAAACTATATCAACTGCAATCACGTGGAGACCACACTACCTTATGCTGGGTTTTTCGTACAGACACATAACAAACACCACACAAGTTTAAAGATGAAAATTAAACAAGAACAGAGGATCTGGCAGTATAACTGAAAAAGTTCAAAGACATGGCTGCATAATATTTTTAAGCATTAAGATTGTGTAACAAACAAGAAGAGAACTACAAACCTAGGTTAAAATGCAATAAGTGCCCTAATCATATCATTTTGGAACTGTCTGAGACAATTGAACAGTAATATTTGCTTACAAGGAATGAATAACCATTCAAGGAGTACAGATTTTGCATACTTTTAAACAGACATTAAACTATCAGGGAAAAAACTGTATACAAGAGTATCAGTTTATTTCTTCCAGCTTGAGGCTGACAGAACCTACAAATAAAATGATCCCCTGCTAACTCTCTTGGTATTTAAAGGATTCTTTACTTAGTATGAATTATCAGCCATACTTACAGCTGACATTAGAAAATTGTATAAACCAAACTGCTGTCTACAGTTCTCCCTTCAGTACATGAAGTTCTGTACACAAGTAAACACAGGGTGACTAGGACTTAGTTTTAATTCTTTTATCAGTTATTAATTACCTTTACTTGTCAATTAAATACATAATTTATAAAATTTTTAACTAATTATTTTATCATACACACAGATAAACTTTAATTCTGTTAATACATTATCACATTTAGCTAAATTAACAAGCTTCAGCCACATGTATCATGCTTACATGAAATGCAGTCATATAGCTTTGGTCAGGAGAAAAAAGATATTCTGAAGAAGCTGAGCAAGTCTGAAGAGATACAGTCCCATATGCAGGGTGGAATAATGCTGACCCAAGTGCATTAATTTTGCTATAGACCCTTTAGTTAATGCTCAGAGTGTAACATGACAATCAGTACTCCCTTGCTGCAGGAAAGCAAAAAGGAAGGAATGCCTCTAACTTGGGTCCACACATCCTTTCCTTAGAAAAGGACGCTGTGTGTGGTTGCCTAGAGACTAAATCCAGTTTACTAATCAAAGAAACACACCAGTTCTCCACAGGGCATGGAACTTCATCAGAGGCCTTGTTCTCTTGTGGAAAAAGGCCAAAGTCTAAATTTATCTGTACTCGTGGGGTAGCAAGACCAAAGCAGGGGGCAACTGTCCTCTTGGTGTTATTTTTCCAACGGCATTTGCTCACTCCATGTCTCTGTGTCTCATTTTGGTAATTCTTGAAATATTTCAAAATTTTTCATTATTATTTTATTTGTTATGGTGATCTGTGATCAGTGATCTTTGATGTTACTATTGTAATTGTTTTGCAGTGTCATGAACTATGCCCATATTAGATGGTGAACTTAATTGATAAATGTTGTGTATGTTCTGACTGCTCCACCAACCAGCTGACACCCCTTCTCTTTCCCTCTCCTCAGGCCTCCCTATTCCCTGAGACACACAGTATTGAAATTAGGCCAGTTAATAACCCAACAAAGGCCTCTAAGTATTCAAGTGAAAGGAAGAGTCACACGTCTCTCACTTTAAATCAGAAGCTTAGTGACGAAGGCATGTGGAAAACCAAGACAGACGGAAAGCTTAGCCTCCTGCACCAAACAGCCAAGCTATGAATGCAAAGGAAATGTTCTTGAAGGCAATTAAATGTGCTACTCCAGTGAACACACAAAGGATAAGAAAGTGAAACAGCCTTGTTGTTGATATGGAGAAAGTTTTAGCAGTCTGGATAGAAGATCAAACCAGCCACAACATTCCCTTAAGCCAAAGCCTAATCCAGAGCAAGGCGCTAACTCTCTTCAATTCTGTGAAGGCTGAGAGAGGTGAGGAAGCTGCGGAAGAAAAGTTGGAAGTTAGCAGGGGTTGGTTCACGAGGTTTAAGGAAAAAAGCCATCTCCATAACATAAAAAGTGCAAGGTGAAGCAGCAAGAGCTGACGTACTGAATAGAAGCTGCAGCAAGTTATGCAGAAGATCTAGTTAAGATAATTAATGAAGGTGACTGCACTAAACAACAGATTTTCAATGTAGATGGAACAGCCTTCTATTGGAAGAAGGTGCATTCTAGGATTTTCATAGCTAGAGAGGAGAAGTCTATGCCTGGCTTCAAAGCTTCAAGAGAGACAGGCTGATTCTTTTGTTGGGGGATCATGCAGATGATGACTTGAAGTTGAAGCCAATGCTCATTTATCATTCCAGAAATCTTAGGGCTCTTCAGAATTATGCTCAATCTACTCTGCCTGTGCTCTAATAAATGGAACAACAAAGCTTAGGTGACAGTGCATCTGTTTACAACATGATCTACTGAATATTTTAAGCCCACCTGCTGCTCAGGAAAAAAGATTCCTTTCAAAATATTACTGCTCATTGACAACACATCTGGTCACCGAAGAGCTCTGATGGAGATGTACAGATTAATGTTGTTTTCATGCCTGCTAACACAACATCTGTTCTGCAACCCATGGATCAAGGAGTAATTTCAAGTCTTATTATTTATGAAAGACATTTTATAAGGCTATAGCTGCCATAGATTGTGATTCCTCTGATGGATCTGGGCAAAGTAAATCGAAAACCTTCTGGAAAAGATTCAGCGTTCCTTTTTTTTTTTTTAATTGAAGTAGAGTTGAATATATATATATTCTTTTTCATATTCTTTTCCATACGGTTTATTACAAAATATTAAGGATTCACCATTCTAGATGCCACTAAGAAGCTTCATTAAAAAAAATTAAAAATAAAAAATTTTAAAATTAAAAAAAAAAAGAAACTTCGTGATTCATGGGAAGAAGTCAAAATATCAACAGTAATAGGAGTTTGGAAAAAGTTGAATCCAGCCCTCATGGATGACTTTGGGGGGGGTTCAAGACATCAGTGGAGGAAGGAAGTGTAAATGTGGTAGAAAGAGGGAGGAAACTACAATTAAAGTGAAGCCTGAAGATGTGACTGAATTGCTGTAATTTCATGATAAAACTTTAAAGGATGAGAAGTTGCTTCTTATGGATGAGCAAAGAACAGGGCTTCTTGAGGTGGAAACTATTCCTGGTGAAGATACTGTGAAGACTGTTGAAAAAACATCAAAAGATTTAGACTATTACATAAACTTAGTTGATAACGCAGTAGCAGGGCTGGAGAGGACTGACCCCAATTTTTAAAGAAGTTCTACTGTGGGTAAAATACTGTCAAACAGCATTACATGCTACAGAGAAATCATTCATGAAAGGAAGAGTCAATTCATGCACTAAACTTCACTGTTGTCTTGTTTTAAGAAATGTCCACGGCCACCCCAACCTTCAGCAACCACCACCCTGATCAGTCAGCAGTCATCAACATCCTGGCAGGACGCTCCACCAGCAAGAAGATTATGACTCACTGAAGCCTCAGATGATAGTTAGCATTTTTTAGCCATTAAGTATTTTTAATTAAGGTATGTATTGTTTTTTTAGACAGTATGCTATTGCACACTTAACGGACTACAGTATAAACAATTTTCATATGCACTGGGAAACCAAGACATTCCATGTGACTCACTTTATTGCAACATTCACTTTATTGCAGTGATCTGTAACTGAACCCACAATAATCTCTACAATAATCTCCGAGATGTCTATAACTCAATTTTTTTAAAAAGAACTGACTACTTCAATCAGACTCAAACCTTAAAATATGACATGTTGTAAGCTACTATATAAAAAATAAACAAGGTCCTACTGTATAGCACAGGTAACTATATTCAATTATCTTGTAATAAGCTCTAATGGAAAAGAATCTGAAAAAGTATATATGCTGAATCACTCTGCTGTACACCAGAAACTAACAAAAGATCGTAAATTAACTATACTTCAAAAACAATTATATATGTGTGTGTGTATATATATGTTAATCTTGCCTGACAGGCATTAGCCATTTGTTTCTACAAAGAATACAAAGGAAGTTGTCCCTCCCCAACCCCCCCAAATAAGTACTGTATTTTACTTCTGTGCATCCCACATCCTCCTTGGCCATTGGCAACTGTTGCTGTATCATCTTGTCAGCCCAGGTACAATCCTCATGACCAGCTGATGCCAATAAACTTTTATTTCCTCTGCCCACCTCCCTCACATTCCTTATAAACTTGTTAGATTTCAAAGCAATACCTCAGAAAGTAGTCCCATACAACTCAGAAGACTTTAGGAATTAAGGGGGTTCATGTCCCCTTCCTCCTTCAAAGCTAGTAAAAGTGCATCAAGTCCTTACATCATATCACTCTGACCTCCTCTTTTACCTCCCTCTTTGACTTTTAAGGACCCCTTTGATTACACTCAGACCAGCCAGATAATCTGGGATAACCTCCCCATCTCAGGACCTTAAGCCATAACAATAAAATTTACTCCCAATACTACTACTGTACCCATACAACAGAATATTATTTGGCAACATAAATGAATGAAATACTGATATATGGTACAAAATGAACCTTAGAAACATTATGCTAAGAGAAAGAAGCCAGTCACAAAAGACCACAAATTGTATGATTCCATTTATATGAAACATTCAGAATAGGCAATCTTATAGAGAGAAAGTAGATCAGTGGTTGCTTAGGGCTAGGAAAGTAGGAGGGGGATAACAGAGATTGACTGCTAATGGGTAAAGGGTTTCTTTTAAAGGGCACAAACACATTTTAAAGTTAGATTGTGGTGATTATTACACAGCGCTATGAGTATTTTTAAAAATTGAATTGCATACTTTAAATTGAATTGTATGGTATATGAATTATACATTGATAAAGCTGTTGTTAAAAATACTACTGTATTTATTATGGCTACCATTGAAAAGTTACTATGTGCAAGAAACCTTAGAGACCCTATATCATCTGATTCTTAACAACTCTGTGAGGTCAATTTTTCATCTTATAGATAAGAAAACAAGTTCAGTAAAATTAAAATATTTACACAAAGTTACAGAGCTGGTCAGGAATAGTACCCAGATATACTACTCTAAAGAAATGTCTCTATACAGTCCATGCTTTCTAAATTATGCCATGTTTGCCATCAAATAGTTTATTGGAAATATTTATATGAGAGATCATTGACATACAAATGGCCTTGAAAAAACAGGCATTTGGTTTCTATCACTGGTGGGAATAAGTTTTTTTGAGGCATCAATGATAAGAAACAAGGCTTAACACAGGGAATTATACCCATTATCTTGGGGGCGGTGTGTATGTACCTATCTTATATATACCTATAATGGAGTATAATCTGCAAAAATAATACTGAATCACTATGCTGGACACCTGAAACATAATACTATAAATCAACTATATATACTTCAATAAAAGAAAAAAAAAAGGCTTAAAAGGTTAGCGTCATTGTTACTTAATTCAAAATCCACATCTAGAAAACAAATGTCTCTGGAAAGCAATTAAAAGTAATTAAGGTCATATAATTTGTTCCTTCTCTTTCAGTTTATGTGAGAGCTAGACTGTGAATGTCTTGAAGATACAGATGTCATCTGTTTGTCATTTTTTAAGTCAATGCCTCTAAAAATTCTTGGTTCTTTGTATTAATAGAAACACCAACAAAATATAAATATACAGAAACCATCATTATTTCTTTACACTCATTAGGCAAAAGTATTCCTTTATTTAGATTTTATTACTTACATTTAGTTTTTTATCCATACATTTAGAGGAATCTACAAACACTAACTTATTAGCCATTCCAGAAAGATACATGGATAAAAAAAGTATAAGAGGAAGAAATACAGATACTATACTAAAGGTACACTTCTTCACCTAAAATGCAACTAATCTATTTAGTTGTTATATTAGTCTGTTTGCTGCTGTAACAAATTATCACAAACTCAGTGGCTTAAAACAACACCAGTTTATTATCTTTTGGTTCTGTAGGTCTGAAGTTTGACATGGGTCTCATGGGCTAAATTCAAGCTCTCAGCACGGCTGCGTTCCTTTCTGAGGCACTAGGGAGGAATGCTTCCTTGCCTTTTCCATTTTCTAGAGGCTACCTGCATTCCTTGGTTGATGTCCCCTTCCTCCTTCAAAGCCAGTAAAAGTGGGTCAAGTCCTTCTTACATTGCATCACTCTGACCTCTTCTTTTACCTCCCTCTTCCACTTTTAAGGACCCTTATGATTATAACTGGGCCCACCCAGATAATCCAGGATAACCTCCCCAACTCAGGACCTCAACTTAAGGTCCTTAACTTAATCACATCTGCAAAGTCCTTTTTATTTATTTATTTATTTATTTATTTATTTATTTATTTATTTTTAGCTGTGTTGGGTCTTCGTTTCTGCACGAGGGCTTTCTCTAGTTGCGGCGATCGGGGGCCACTCTTCACTGCGGTGCGCGGGCCTCTCACTATCGCGGCCTCTCTTGTTGCGGAGCACAGGCTCCAGACGTGCAGGCTCAGTAATTGTGGCTCACGGGCCCAGCTGCTCCGCGGCATGTGGGATCTTCCCAGACCAGGGCTCGAACCCATGTCCCCTGCACTGGCAGGCAGACTCTCAACCACTGCGCCACCAGGGAAGCCCTGCAAAGTCCTTTTATAATGTAACGAAACATATCCACAGGTTCTGGGAATTAAGACATTGATATCTTTGGGTAACCATTATTTTGCCTATCACAGTTGCCCTTATCTTCAAAGAAATCAGGATATACCCATACTAAATTGAGCCTAAACTGGAGGAGTGGTGGGGCATACTAATGGTTTAAACAGAGTACATAGAATTTGGGATGAAAAATTCCTCCTTTTTGTTGTCATATTTTTACTGACATTCTATTTTGAAGATGAACCATAATTAGATACATGGAATAATAGGAGAAATAGGTTGCCATTCAAAACCATGATAGGAAATAGAACTATCTAAATGAATCTGTCAATTTTCAAATCTGAACAGAAACCAAAAAAGCTTATTTTGTCCTTTCTTTTTACACATTGTTCTGCCATAGCACTCAGAAACTACCATTCATACAAAAGCCACAGCCTACATCATAAAATTGGGTGTTGTACTAATTCAAACTACAGAAAAGGTAGCTGGGAAGACTATACTAGGGCATAATGACCATGAGTTTTTATGAACCTTTAAACTAAAATATCCAAAGAAACATTATATACCTATATGTGGTTAAGAAAACAAACCTCCTTTTTGAAAGGTCCAAATTCAAAATGAAATTATGTCACTACATTATAAGACTGACTTTTGCTTAATTCCCCAGAACAACATTCTGTCCAGTGTTTAACTTTTTCAATTTAGCATTATATCTTTTTTGACTCCAAGACAGAAGACTGATGTTTGATGTACTCAAGTTATAGCCAGCATTTACCAATTCTTTGATTCGACTTTTTAAAGTGCTTATGCTTGAATCCAAAATCTGAGGATTTTCAATTATTTGTGAAATGCTAATTTTTTCTTCTATGAGGCAGTCTATTTTATCACTAAACTTTTTCTGTCCCAAGAAGATCACATCTGGACAGCTTAAAACAAACTTCCGTATCTCTTCTGCAGTACACCCAAGAGAGAACAGTCTTTCTTTGATATTTGTGTAGTTTCTTCTCATACAATCATTGGAAAGGTCTAGGATTTTAGCTCCTGGACCACATATCAAAACAAGCACCTGCTCATTGTTCAAGTTGAAAGCTGACTGTAAAAATTCAATATTAGTTTTTACCCGTTTGGTGCTCTGAATTAAGATGAAAGGGTTTTTAAAAACTATCTTCTTGACAAAACCTGTGGGATCATTGTGACCCAAAGACAAAGAGACTCCTTGCAAAAATTCAACCATCTGTTTATTCAGATCAAGACTATTGGAGAAGGTACGCGGGGCATTGGTCAACAATCGACAAAGGCATTTACGGGTCAATCCAACTGAGTAGAGGAACTCCATATTTTTCTCTAAGTTTAGGTTGTTACTGGACCGAAAAAAAGATTCAGGAGAACGTTCCAAAATAGCTACAATTTCAAGGTCTGATGTCACAATTCTTCTCCACAGATCCCACCGATTTGAAAGACTTTCAGGTGTGCGTGTCATGGCTCGTGGATATCTTGATATGATGCTAGCAATCACTTCTTTGCTAGCTCCTTTAGACAGAAGGAATGTCTTCAGGTTCTGCTCATTAGTACCTGTCCTATTAAAAACTCCAGGCTGTCGTTTCCTTGCCATGTCAACATCTACTCCCATAGTAAGTAAGTTATTCAGCAGTTCTTCATTTTCCAAAGGTTCACTGTCTGCATTATCACATTTCATACTGAAAAGCCTAAATGAAACTGATTTAAAGAGGATTTCTGCTGAAAATCGGATCATCCAACATCTTGAACCAAAAAGAAAGTTACTTCTCATATACAAGAGGTTTCTTGGTGCCATAATGGTCAGGTAGCCCAAACCTTTTGGAACGCTGTATAAAACAACATACACAATATTATACAAACACACACGTTAAACAGACAAAAGACCATATTGTGACCCTGTAGTATCATGGTCATTTCTGTAAGAAAACACCTAGGGATCCAGCTCTCCTGGTCCTGTGGTAACAATTCTGCCACCACACTCCCACTCCCTAGCTCACTGCTTCTGATTATCTGTGGGTCAGGGGCCACTTCTATTCTTAGCATAAAGAAAAGCAGTACAGCATCATCAGTGCCCCAGAATTATTCCTGCCTTTACCTTCTTCTTTTTATTTGGCCTTGCCTGCCTTGGCTACCCAAAACCAATTGCCCCTCTCCATCTCTGCTTTATCTTCCTGGTTTCCAAACCTTTGGCTTATTCCTACTAATTGATGCTTTCAATTCTGCCTTGTCTTCTAACTTCCTAGATCTTTGGCCTTGCCTCTGCCCATAGACACCAGACTTCTTTGCCTCTGTTCTCACTTCCTGGTTATCAAACTCTAAATCTAGGGGACTTCCCTGGTGGCACAGTGTTTAAGAATCCGCCTGCCAATGCAGGGAACATGGGTTCTACCCCTGGTCCGGGAAGATCCCACATGCCCCGGAGCAACTAAGCCCGTGCACAACTACTTAGCCTGTGCTCTAGAGCCCGCGAGCCACAACTACTGAAGCCCACGTGCCTAGAGCCCATGCTCCGCAACAAGAGACATCACCACAATGAGAAGCCTGCTTAACGAAACGAAGAGTAGCCCTCACTCGCCACAACTAGAGAAAGCCCACGCGCAGCAAGGAAGACCCAACACAGCCAAAAAAAAAAAAAAAAATGTTTTTAAAAACCTCTAAATCTAGCCCTGAAAACCAACACTTCATACTACCTAATTTCCACCTTGAACACCTTTTTCTAGATTCATGGTACTCTTTAAACCCATGCTATCATTAGAACCTTAATTCTTATCTTACATAGCTCCTGATCCCAATCTCCATGTCACTCAATTTACCCTAATGTCCCCTTGGTTCTTGGGTTAACCCAACAACTCCAAACCAACTTTCATCTTCATAATGATCTAGCTGGGATATTTCATACACACAGTCCACCGCATGTGGAACTATACAGAGAGATGGGATGTAAACACTTTAAAAGTTACTTTTGCCATTCTCCTCACCACCATTTTATAAAAGACTAACTCAGGGCTCTCTGCATCTGTGTCACAACACATGTAACTTTGATCAAGTGACTAAAACCTTGATAACTCATTTTCCTGATCATTTAGAAATAGGGCATAAAATGGATGAACTTATACATAGTAATCATAGGTCCCTACTAAAACAAGCACCTCTATTTATAGGAAATATTTTATGAGAAAATCGACAGAAAAGTTTTCTTCTGTTATCCAGCTTGTCAGATGGTTTATGTTCCTAAGTTGCTTGTGGTCTGAGTCCTAAAACAACACATAATACTTTAACTGTACTTTCTCCTTTTCAGACTACACAGCTGTGAAAAAGTTAGTTCTTGATTCCTAATTACTTACAACAGGCTCTTATCACTTAAAAGAGGCATTTCCCTTCTCCTCTCTGCTAATTAAGCATAAAATAGAAAATAGAGATAGATGGTTCCAACTCACCACTAGTATCTCTGGGCTTGAGATACTGCTTTCAAGATCCATATAAGAAAAACTCCTCTGTGTCTGTCCTTTTAATTACTCTAAACTAACAAGAACTTGGATTATGCCTACAGGCTGGGAACATTCCTGTAACTCAGATAATCCACCAATCATCAAAGAATTAACAAAAGATTCCAAAACTATAGATTCAAATAACATTCAAACAAAACGCAGGACACTCACAAAGTAAACATCAACAGCAAAAGCACATTTTAGGTTGCCCTATACTCTGAGTTCATTATTCTTCATGTCTCCATAATCCCACATACTACTCTATAACTACATACTCTTCCAAAACTGCATGAAGATAGAAACTTAAAAATAAGATCCTCCTAACTAAAGAATGAAGGCTTTACCTTGCCCTGCTCAACAATCTGCTCTCTCTTCCAGATGCTCAGGGTGACCTCTACTGGATAATGGGACAGAACACTGACAGCTGTAGATAAAACCAGTGCTTTCCAAAGAGGGGTGCGAGATGATCCAATGGGATGCAGGAAGAAAACAGTAAAACTCCAATTTATATTTGTCTTGGCCTTTTAAAATTTCTACTTTTCACATGTTTCATAATGTAAAAATGTATACAATATAATAGTACTATAAAACATGTATATAACTAATTAGTAAATAAATACACCTATATTGGAGGTACATTTATAAACCTTTTTATTAAGATTGTACACATTCAAAAATGTCTACGACTACTACTCTAGACTACACTCTACTCTTGAGAAACAGGGCTGAACGAGTCACAGAAAGTTCAAAAGAAATTCTACTGATGACAAACTAAAAGAAAGTAAAAATATATGCCAAATATCTTAACAAAAGAGGAATAAATTAAGGTTTCTCCTGAATCTGTCAAAGGGGGATTTTGTCTTTGTGTATAATTTATTCTCCATGGAAATATCTTTCACACAATTTAATATGTCCAAAACCAAACTGAGCATCCTTCCCAGCCCCCAAACCAGCCCTCCTCTGATTAATGAAATCACTATTACTCAGTAATCACTCATGATAAAAAAAATCTGAAAGTAAGCTTTGGGTTTTTTTCTCTTCCTCAACCCCACAGTCATTAAATCATGTAGATTCAGCTTCTTCAGTATCTCTGAAATCCAATCTCTCTACTCTTTGCTATTCTCTCAGACTATAACAGCCGCTTAACTTGCTTCTCTAACATCAGTCACTCAAAACTGCCCCCACAGTATACCTGTAAAACAAAGATGTGATCATGTCCCTCATTCCCTGATTAAAGACCTCTGTAGCTCTCCCCTAGAAGGTAAAATCTTCAGACTGACCTTTCTAGCTATCTCTTCTATTCTACAACCTCACAACAAAGCACCATTGCTCTCAAATCTCTGGTCCTCAACATCCTTGACCATTCTTGTCTCCCTGCCTTTTTTTAAGTTGTTCTGTCTTTCACAAAGGCCTATCCCCCTAATGTCTATCCACAGTACAAGATCCCATTCAAACAGTATCTTCCCACAAATCTTTAACTTAAGAAATACTTTAAGTTGAAGTAAATCATTTGTTTTATAGTAATTTGTTACTAAGGAGTCTAAAACTAAGTGTTCTATTTACATAGGGGAAAAAAAGAGCTGAACTGGACTTAGAACTAGCAACAAAAATTTGGTTTTGATTACAATACTATAAATGCAATAAAATGACCCCCCCAAAATGGTATGAACAGTCTTAGCTAAGCCTAAAAACAATGGTAACTAGTATCAACAGTTGGTAAACATATGAAGAAATGGGGGGAATTCTCAAATATTACTGTTGGAAAGGAATTTGGTACCATCCATCATATCTTTCAACCCAGCATTTCTACTTCTTGGAGATTATCCAAAGGAAATAAAAGACAAGAATACACATTTGTTATTAAAAAAAAAAAAAAAAGATGACCATTATAATATTACTTGCTACAGCAAAAAAGAAGGAACCCAAATTGCCACCAATAGTAGAATGATTAATAAATAGTGGTACATGTATACAATATAATACTACACAGCCTCCTTTTAAAAATGAGGCAGATCTAACACAATAGAAAGATGTCCAAGACATTCTAAGTGGCAACCTGCTTAACAGTACAGTGGCTAGGATAATGCCACTTAAATAAAAAGGGGGGAGGGGACATTAATATATACAGAGAGGGGAAAAAATAGAGTAACAGTTATTTTTCAGTTTTCAACACAAAAAAAGTTAAGCCTGATGAATATCAATTTATTTTACTCCTTTAGCATCCAATCTCCATTCAAAATACTCCTATTACATCTAGCGTGGTGAATAAATATTTAAGCAACCTAATGCAAGAAGTACCAACTGCCTCAATCTACAAATTTCAAAACTAATTAATATTCCATAACTTATTTCCATCTGTCTCTCAAATTGACGTTTTTAATTACCAAAGTCACTATTCCAAGAGCTAAAAGCCAAAATTAACAAATACACTGAAAATCTCTGTACCTGTAACTTGTGAGGTCTAAGGAATAAAGGAAGATTTACGAGCCCCTCTGCTCCACAATTCCCCGGACAAAGGGGCTTTTAATGGAAATGGGTAATCACTGGTTCCAGGATTCTACATTCCAGTTAGTCTTCCTTTGACAAAACGAGCTAAGTTTGGAGATCTTTACAGCAATGAACTTCTCACCTCATTTGTCTTAAGGAAAGAGAACTTTGCATTCCTCCAGAAAAGCTGAAAAATAGCTGTTCCTAGAAATGGAAAAATAAAAGGGGGGGGGACAAAATAACGTCAGGACTTGTAATACAGAATAAGGAGCTCAATCTCAGCTAACACTGCATAATGTTCTCGTGAGATGCATAACCTCTTGTATACTAGGCATCTCTCAGAGATACTGAGAAGAAAATGGCAAGTACAAGCCCACGTATGAGAGGAAAAGGCAGCAGAATCACAGTATAATTTGTAAAACCAGAACTAAGTGCTTCACACACATTACCTTACTTAACATCCACAACTTAAAAGGTCGGCATCATTCCTAAAATTACAAAATCAGAAAAAGCGCCGAGCTCCCTTACTAGCTTGACTTAGCTCGCTGAAGCAAGGTTCGAACCCAGTTGAGTCTTTAACTCAAAAATTCCACGGGTATTTCCACGGGTTCTTCCATCCCTCTTCCTCCCACAAAGAAACTCTGCAAGGGGCTGCACGGGAATGGGACTCCGTTACACATCACAGTCACCCAGACAAGCTTCTAAAAAGAAAAAGCACACCGGCAGCGAGTCACCGACCTCAACCTGGATTATAACTGGGCGCTGTAGATACTTCGACTTTCCCTTCTGGGGTCTGGCGAAGAACAGAGGGACGGAAGTAGACAGGAATAACTTCCGGCGAGGGGCCGCGCACAGAGGTGACGTCACCCTCCTGGCGCCCCCCGGCGGCCACGCGGCCGCCTTCCATAGCCTGACGCTAGGGCCCCGGCAGAGGGCAGCAAGAGACCGCGGTGAGCGCGGGGAACCGGTCTTCAGGTCTGATTTTGGAGGGCGGGGCGGGACCCGGAGCTTTTCCGAGACCCAGTCAAAGGCCCAGAGTCGCTGCGGGGATCCGTTGCCTGCAGGCGACACGCGGTGGGAAAGTCACTGTTATATACGTGAAGTTTGCAGCCTGATAGGATGATTACGCTTATTAATGTGATTAACATGGCGTGGATGAACACCTCCGCGTTTGGTGCAGGAAAACGCGTGTGAACAGCTCCAGGTTTTCGTTATTGAACTACCTGGTAAATCCTGAAGTGTGGCTGCTAGTCCGAATTCAGTCAGCCTTCAGGACGAGAAGCAATTCTAGTGTGCTTCGATTTAAGTGCTTACAATACAAATTACTTCTGGTTCTTTTGAAATTGTGACGAATTTGTGCTATTTAAATCAAAGTTTTGGGACTTCCCTGGCAGTCCTGTGGTTAAGACTCCGCTCCCAATGCAGGGGGCATGGCTTCCATCCCTGGTGGGGGAACTAGGATCCGGCGTGCCCCAGGGCGCAGCCAAAACATAAAAAATAATAATAAATAAATAAAAGTTTCAGTAGAAACAATCTCCGCAGCCAGTGCGTTTTTGTCACCTCTGGGGGTGTCGCCTCAAACCTTCGTGGTCCCCTCAGTCCCCAAAAGAAGGCTTATACATAGATTAATGAAATAATCATCAGGTTGCCACTTATCTTCTGGAGGAAGTGGTAGTTTAGTCCTTGGAAAAACAGAGAGATGGGGAGAGGGTTGATCCTGAATTCTACTGCAAGGAAGAATTTCCTGCATTACCCTCTTCTATGTAGGAGCATAGTGGTAGAATTTTCTTCATCCGATTTCTGCACCAATGAACCAATTAATGTTTTATCCTCACTCTGTCCCTTAGATGACTCCTAGCTGGTTTGTTGTCGTCACTTTGTTTTGAATTAACGTCCTATTTTGTTGGTTTATAAGGATAAAGATTTACCTTTGAGACTTTACTAATAATCTATCTTTTAAGTGAAACGATTTACTCCAGTTCCTCCAGGTTAAAAAAAAAAATTGTCTGGAAAAATTAGAAATGGTCTCTTTATGTGAGTTCCTAAAATATATTTCTTCATGGAAGGAGCTCATATAACCCAGTTAATATTTACTATTATATAATATGTATGGAAATATGTTAATATAAATGTTTCAGACATTATATGAAATTTCTAAAAATCTTATATTTGTATTTGTATGGAAATATGTATGGAAATATGTTAATATAAATGTTTCAGACATTATATGAAATTTCTAAAAATCTTGTATTTGTATGGAAATATGTATGGAAATATGTTAATATAAATGTTTCAGACATTACATGAAATTTCTAAAAAAAAAATTTACTATTATATATAAGTATATAAATTTATGTATATAAGCATATAAATCTTATATCTACAAACTGCCTTGCAATCAGAATGTGAAACAATAAAATCTTTTTTAGGAATCATTAAACTTCAGATTTTATGAAGACATTTGGGATTATGGAGCCTCAGTCTTCTCCTTTTACAGATGAGACACTGAAACCCTTAGAGCAGAAGCCAGCAAGAGAATGCACGTCTTACGACTCCTTGACCAGTAAGTTTTCTGTGATTTATACCACATGCTTTGTTGTACTGACATAGATTATCAAAGGTTCTTTCAGACTTACTTAAGCAACCTCGCTGTTTATTTGTGATGTCATGTAGGCAAAGGAGATTGGTCCTTTTGAAAATAAGTTCCATATTTCCTATCCCAAATTTTCTGATTACAAATATACTTTAAATACATATTATAAAACATTGAATAAGAAAAGTATAATAATGGTTGGATTGTAACGGTGTATTATTGATTCCTTTTTTCCTTCTCATATTTCTGCAAAGAGGTTTAATCATTAATGATTTGTGAAATGTTGTCATTACCTTCAATAAGACCAAGGACTATTACTTGGTTGTCATTGGTGGTGTGTTAGAATGGAACCTGTATATACCTTGCCTGTATTTTATTCATTATTCACTATATCCTGCCTGCCACCACCATTTTCAGGATGGGGGGGATATAGTGGAAAACAAAACAAAGCCCTGCCCTCCTAGGATAATATTATCCCTCCTGGGATATTATTTCCAGGCATAGGTCTCACTCAGCCTGAGTATCTGCTCATCTACATGCTGTCCCAAGACCATAGCTGACCCAAGGCCCTACTAAAATGATGTAATTAAGTAAAAGAAAGTGTGGTTAGAAACACTGGGGGGCTGTGTGTGGGAGAAGATCAGTGGCAGGGAGTAAGCAATGATGAAGGAACAAAGAGGAAAAGGAATCAGATGAAGTAGTAGCAACATGGTAGAGGAGAATTTTTCCCAGAAGCTGTTCTAAAGTTTTCATCTTTCTGGATTTTTAATAAAGGCTAAAGTAACTCAGTTTTTAAGTCGAATTTATATTGTCATATATCTCTTTTACAATTCTCTTTCTTTTCTGAAACCATGGTGATATTGGATGGTATATGTATTTTTAAATGACCTTACTTGGGGAAAGAAAAAGTTGCTAAATTGAATTGGATCTCTCCTTCCCCAACCCCCTTTTTATTTGAAAGTCTGTTGCAGGGAAAGGATAGACTCTGGAGCCCTCCTTCCTCAAATTGGACTTAGACACTCAGGGGATGGGCTGAAAGTCAAGTACGAATACAGTATCTGTGCTATATTCAGAAGCATCTCTGCCTTTTTATAACTAAGGTTGTTTCTTTGTTCTTGTTTTTGTTTTTTTACTGTGCCAAAGGTACTTGCCTGACCAGCTCGGCCCAGGAAATGTCCTTAGTTTTTCATGTAAATAGACTTCCAGCAAACCACAAGCCTTCGGTTGACCACTCATGTTTGAATCTCAGAAGACCCAATTAAGGTCAGAAAGGAAGTGGTCCTCCATTCCCCCACTCCCTATTCAATAAAACAACACCCACAGACTCCTGGACTCAGTGGACAAATGGATCACCCACACCCCGTTAACTTCCTAGACAGAGTACCAGCTTCCTACAAGTCTCACTTTAGGGCCTTCAGAGGAGCATCAGGTCTCTACCCAGAACTCTCTTCCTCCATTCTCTTGCCTGGCCGTTTGGTTTGCATGAAAACAAATGGAAAAGCTACAAATTGCTTAAGGCTGAGTAAAGCAGTAAAGTTACTCAGATAGTCCAAGTGGTTAATATTCTTTCTGTTTGCAAGCAAATAAAAGAGCTAGCTTCCCCCCCTTTTGAAAACAATTGTCTTTAATAACCTTAGATTTATGAAGAGTTTCCTGCTGGCAACTTTCTTTCTCTGAAATGTGCCTAACCAGGGTCTAGAAAGACTTCCTGAGTCAGCTTTCCTACTTCCAGGCTCATTACCACAAGGGTATGTGGCAAGGAACTGGATACTTAGCCTGGCAAATTTGCTGATTCCAGACCCGATATGATCCTGGATTCTCATGGTAGTTAGATTGCCACCATCAGCAGGATAGAGTTGGCTAAGAGAAACGCCATAATACTTGAGACTCCATTCAGTCTGGTGAGTTTAAGTACCTTTTGAGTTGTTTGATCCTATGTTACCCTGCCTTCCATTACCATGAAGCAGTTCTTAATTACTGGTAGAAAATGTTATCTTACCGCAGAGCAGGGGAGCAAATATTCACAAGATGGAATACAATCTGCCTTTACAAAATTATCTCCCTTCCTGTTTACAGTATATCTTGAAATTCCACCTTTAGAGATTTATTCCTTGGTATTTATAGCATGGTGATTTTAAATCAGAAACATATTTGAAAGGGAAAACAAATTAAGGCAACAGTCAGCAAACTTTTTCTATAAAGGGCCAGATAGTAAATATTTTAGGCTTTGTGAGCCACATACTATCTCTGTTACACAGTCTTTTTTTTTCCCTCTTTCTTTTTTTACAACTCTTTAAAAATGTAAAAACTGTTCTTAGCTCAAGGACAGCCTGGCCACTGGCCATAGTCTGCCCACACCTGCATTAAACTATAATGAGCTACTCACATATATCTGTAACTTAGTTTGTTGACTTAAAGACATCCAAAGAATAGGAATTTCGAGAGAAAGAACTCAAAAGAGAAAAATATTAATAATATTTGAAAACATTCATATAACAGTATCTACTAGGTACTAGTCTAATCACTTCACCTATATTGATTTAATTCTATGGTAGAAATAATATTATCTCCATTTTACAGAAGAGGAAACTGAGGTAGAGGCTAAGTAACTTGTCCAAGCTCACACAGCTAGTAAGTGATTGGAAACTAAGTAGTGCAGCACCAGAGTCTATAATCATAATTGCTTTGCTGGCACTCAGAGAGAAATATTTTAATTCACCATAGAAAATACAAAAATAGAAATAGTTTTCTATAGAAATTAAAAAGGGGGGGCAAAAATTCACCCATAATTCCATCACCTAGAAATAATCACTATTCACATTTTATTTATGTCCTTTTGGTTTATATTCTTCCAGAATATTCTTATAGATAAAATTATTTTTCTTATTCAGTTCTATGAGGTAGGTATTATAGTTTTTCAGATGAGGAAGTTGAGGCTTAGATAGATTAAGTGACTTTTTCAAGATCATAAAGCTAATATGTGTATGGAACCAGGATTTCAACCCGGGTGGTAGCTTCCAGAACCTGTCCTCCTAACTCCAGGCCTATACTATATTCAAGTTTATACTTAACTTGTCACACTTAAAATGTCCTTTTCCATCTCTTTTTTATAAAGAACAGTCACCCATGTTTTCTTTCAGAAAGTTATTGTTTTTCTTGTTTTTCCTTTAAATCCTTGAATTATCTGGATCTTATTTTGGAATAGAAAACATGGTAGAGATTCAGTTGTTTCTTTTTCAAGTTGCTAGCCAATTATTCCAACATCATTTAATGAATAATACTTCCTTTGCCCACTGCTTTGAAATGCCACCATTATCATATACTAAACAACAAAGTAATCTTACCATTTTTGAATGACTGCATTCCATTTTGGGAAGACATTTCTTAAGGTTCTGTTGTGATCTAACTTAAGGGTTGATATGAAGAAAGGAAAGTAGGTTTCAGCCTGGTATGGGAATTTTCCTTTATGGATGATTTTTCCCTTGAAAAATAAAGGCCAAGGATTCAGGTGAGCATGTTTTAGCTCAAACTCTTCAGTTTTTATAGAAGTGTGAAAAATGGAAGCTGAGCTTGAAGGAATATCAGTGATTATCTTGTCCAACCCCCTTACTTATAGATAAGGAAACTGAGGCCTAAAATGGTAAAAATGATTTATCTAACAAATAATGTTGCTAGTTAGTGACTGTATTACACAGAATTCTTTCACTTGTAAGTGACAGATATACAACTCAAACTAATTCAAGCAAAAAAAGAGGGGATTCTCTTATAACATGGGAATGAGAGGGGCAGAAATTTCCTCAGGCATGACTATATCCAGAAATTAAATTAGGTCCACAGCTCTCTCTCTGCATCTTGTCTTATCTTCTCTCTGTATGTAGGTATGATTCTCTCAGGCTCTTCTATGGGGCAAGATACATGGCTGCAAGTATCTCTGAGGTTACATCCTTTTAACTGGTAACTCAGGGGAAAAGAGAGAAATCCTCTTAGTCTTGAATGTAAAATCCAAAATAAGGACTCTGGCTTTCTTTGAGTCATTTGACCACCCAATTATTTCAGGGCAAGAGTAAGCATGGCAGGATGTAATGTGATTGGCAGTCCCAACAGAACCATTTGGAGTAGGGGAGATGCAATTCCTCAAAGGAAGAGAAGGGTTACTATTGCTAGAATGAAGAAAGGGAAATTGGACAGACAAAAACATCTCTGTCCAACTGAGAATCACACCACACCTGGAAGTGATGCTCAGTCAGGTAACTTCAGGCTAAAGTCAGGTGTTTTGGTGTCCTGGGTAAAAGGGTTTGGAGAGACAGAGACAGAAGTCAAGAACTAGAAGAGATTCCCACAATGGTATCTGGAAGAGAGGCCATAAGGACATCCATATCAAGTAGCAGCCTACCAGAGTTACTTTTAGATGATTTTTGTGATTGTTTTTGTTCATCTTGCTAACCCTTGTTTCCCTTATTATTACTATAATAACCTCTTTTTAAGTAAACAAAACAAAACATCTCTGCCCACTACTATAGTTGTAAAGCCAGAACTGGAATTGAGATCTTTGATCTTCCATTCCAATCCTCTTCTCATTCATCTATTCATTCATTTAGCACAGATATGTAGAGCACTCTATCAGGACTGTATTTAGCTGCAAGTGAAGAATCACTAGTCAATGGAGTCTTACATAGCAAAAAGTCTAGAGACAGGAGTTAGTTGTTGGCACTGTTTTCTTTTTTTTTTTCTTTTCCATACAGTTTCTTATAGGATATTGAATATAGTTCCCTGTGCTATATAAGGACCTTGTTGTTGGCATTGTTTTCTAATACCACCTAGTCTCAGTTTCCCAAACATGATATTGCACGTCCTTGCCTCTGATCCTTTGCTTGCTCCTCTGCTCTCTATCTCCACTTGTTAGTCACTGTTTTAGTCCAGTAGGGCTGCTATAGCAAATACCATAGACTGGGTGATTTAAAACAACAAACATTTCTCACAGTCCTGGAGGCTGGGGAGTCCAAGATCAAGGTGCCAGCAGATTCAGTATCTGGTGAGGACACTTCCTGGTAGACGGCTGTCTTTTCCTATGTCTTTACATGGTGGAAAGGAACAAGAGAGCTCTCTGGGGTCTCTTTTATAAGGGCAGTAATCCCATTTGTGAGGACTTTACCGTTATAATCTAATCATCTCCCAAGTTCTACTTTCTTAGCAAATTTCAAGTATACAATACAGTATTATTAACTATAGTCTCTGCACTGTACATTCATTCTCATAGATATCTAAAGCTTTCTGCCTGGTATTAAGTGAATAAATCAATGAATAAATGATTGAACTAATTTACTGACTATGCAACTCAGCTTCCTCATCTGAACCTTATTTCTTTCAGTTGGTCATTTAATATTTATGCATCACCCAGTGGGCACCAGAGAAACAATGAAACTTAAGAAACACTCCCTGCCTTTAACAAGTCTAATGGAGATATTCACAGTCCAAAAGAAAAATGTTGAACCAGATGATATTGAAGATCCCTTCCTCCCCTAAACTTCTGTGATTCTACTGAGTGGGAGGTTTGCACTCCGTGTACTGAGGTGGTAGATTTATGATCACACAAAGATGGCTCATTCTTCCTCCCATCTTAAGCACTCAAATCAGTGCAAAAAGAATAGATTCTGATAATTTTAAATGACTGCTAACCTTGGCTAGACATTGAGAAGGGGAAATGGGTGCTGCTTGTCAAATAAATAATCACTGAGGAGATAATTTAGGGCTGCCTCTAAGCAAAATAACAAAGAATGGGAAGCCTTACCTTACTACCATCCAGCCTTCTCGCTGCATTCTTAATTCCTGTATCTGCTAAATAGTTAGTACCCTCGTGCTTCCCACTGAGTCCCTCAAATCTCACTTTGACACTAGGCAAGCCAGCTGTGCATAAAGTGTCCCCTACTCCAAAGCTGCCTGTAGATCTTCTCTCTTCACCCTTACCCGTGAGCTGGGCACTTGACTTTTTCACCTCTGTATCCCTAATAATCTGCTGTTCTCAATCCTAGCTGCACATTAACATCACCTAGGGAGCTTTCTAAACATACTGAAGCCCAGCTCTCCACCCCCAGGGATTCTGATTTAATTGATTTGACGTGACACCCAGACATTGGTCTCATTTTTTGTTTGGTTTAGTTTTGGTTTTGGTTTTTTTAATCCTCAGCGGTGATTCTAATGTATAGCCAGAATTGAGAACTGCTGTACCTTTGAAACTGGAGTTGCTTAATTTTCCCCTACTGATAAAGCCCCACTCTGGATTCTGGGACCAATTCTGTTCCTAGCCAGGGAAAATTCAAAGAGCTTTAGGCTAGCAGCTCAGCAACTCAGAGCTTAATTCCACTGTGGCCTGGACTCCCAGTTCCAGTAATTACAGGCTGTTGTTTGTTCCTTGTGATTAAGCCTGTGCCCCAAAGGAACATGGGGAGTAAAAGAAGGGGAAACAGTTGCTGGGCAGGCAAAACAGTAGGTGTTTAATGCCTTCCCACTGCATTCTGTCCCCCATCCCCTGCTCAAACCATTGTAACAAAGTTGACCTGAATAAACAGTGTGTCTTGGTGACAGGCGTGGATAGGAAATTGTCTGACCTAACATCACTCAGCCACGCCTATGTCAAGCTGCCCGATTTTTCTCTTTATATCACTACATACACCTCTGTTAGTGATACTTTTTAATAATCTCTTCCCTGGAGACATCTCATCTTTAATCTCCTTTCCTTTCTTCTCCCCCTCCCTTAACTTGAAACTGGTTATTTCTAGAATCTTCTCCTCTCCCTTGATCCATTTTTACCTCCCCCACCATGAATGTAATCATGCCTAAGCATAAAACTAGTATCAGTGGTATATGTAAACCAGAAAAAAAGAGAAGCGACCTATTTTAAAGTAGAATTTTGGTGTAACGGAAGAATAACCTCTAGAGTTCATAAAAGAGCTAATAAAAACTCTTCACAGTTCTCACAAGAGTCTATATTCTTTTTATTCTCCTCTAAAGAAATCTTTTCTTCAGAAACCAGCATTCAACATAAGTTATTTTTAATCAGTTTGTTGTTTTCTGCTTTAATACTTGTTTTACAACAGTTTGGGGTTTTACTATTTTTATAACACTTCATTTTATAGATTCTTCTCAGAACATTAGCACCATCTATAACATTGTCTTTTTTTATATATAAATTTATTTTATTTATATATATATATTTTTTATTTTTGGCTGCTTTGGGTCTTCGTTGCTGCGCACAGGCTTTCTCTAGTTGCGGTGAGTGGGGTTTTCTCTTGTTGCGGAGCACGGGCTCTAGGCACGCGGGCTTCAGTAGTTGCGGCACGCAGGCTCAGTAGTTGTGGCACACAGGCTTAGTTGCCCTGTGGCATGTGGGATCTTCCCGGACCAGGGCTCGAACCCGTATCCCCTGCATTGGCAGGCGGATTCTTAACCACTGCGCCACCAGGGAAGTCCCAACATTGTCTTAATTGAAAATTCTACTCTGGTACCAAACTTTTAGAACCCAACTTATCTGTAAATTGAGGACTGCATGAATATACCTAGCACCATGCTGGACAGTCCCTTAACTAAGTAGTCTGATTTTCCATTGTCACAGGAGACAGTCCTTAAGGTTTGACAAAGGAGAGAAATGAATATGAGGGCAGATTTTAATGACATCTGTTTCTGTTGGTAAGATTGATGACTTCCCAGCCATCGGTGACATAGAGGAAGTTAGTCTCTTCTTCAGCGCAGGAGAATTTACTATATATCATTTTCCCAGTACCAAGGAGAGTATCATAACACAGCACTCCTTATACCCAGTTAATTACTATGCCAGTCTGAAGAAGCAATCCCTATTGTGATGTCTAGAACTATTCTCAGAAAAAATACTTTTAAAATTCAAATATTTATCTAGTTAAAGATAAGTGCTCTAAAATAGGTTCATTTTTCCTGACATTAAATATAAACCTTAGCTTTATTCTGTTCTCTATTTTGATCAGACACTGTGATTCTCTGTGAACATTAGCAAAAGACAAAAAAAGAGAGAGAATTCTCAAATATTTTAAAGTACATAAAGCAATTAAATTTTTTCTATTATGTAGTGAATTATATGTTGTGTATTGCCCTTGAGAGTATCACAATCATGATTTATGATCTGTATGTATTTTTAGTACATATTTAAATTAGTCATTGTGAATCAGGTATCCTAAGTTCACTTAATTAATTACCTGCATTATCTAACCCCTACTTAAATTTCTTCTCTAGACATATTACTCCTACAGACTAAATTATTCATCTCACCAAACTTTCTAAGCTGACAAAGCTACTTGCTTTCTAGCTAAAGTACTATTGTGAAAGCAAGTCTCAGCTCAACAAATACTTTCTCTTTTATTAAAAGGTAATGGTAAAGAACCATCATGTCTAAAAATAGTTACTTGGAGCTTAGAATCTGTCAGACCATATATTGTACGACTCCAAGATCCAGGAAACAAAGGCATCCTTCTCCAGGGGGTATGTATTACTACATTCTAGAGGATCGAGTGCCAGTCCAGTTGTATGACTGCACAGTCATTTAAGCATTTATTTTATTTTATTTTATTTATTTATTTTTGGCTGCGTTGGATCTTCATTGCTGCACGCGGGCTTTCTCTAGTTGCGGTGAGTGGGGGCTACTCTTCGTTGTGGTGTGCGGGCTTCTCATTGTGGTGGCTTCTCTTGTTGCAGAGCATGGGCTCTAGGTGCATGGGCTTCAGCAATTGTGGTGCATGGGCTCTAGAGTTCAGGCTCAGTAGTGGTGGCACACGGGCTTAGTTGCTCCGCGGCATGTGGAATCTTCCCGGACCAGGGCTTGAACCCGTGTCCCCTGCATTAGCAGGTGGGTTCTTAACCACTGCACCACCAGGGAAGTCCCTGAGATTTCTTTTAAGGAAATTACTTTTCTTGTTTCTCATTGACAGTCAATGAAATAACCACAAAATATAGGATTTGAGGCCGTCTTCATTGCTGAGCAAGATACCATTTTATAAAACTTTATAAGAAATTCTTTTTCTAATTGAAATTTTACCTTTTTTTCCTGGTAGATGTTATTTAATTGTTTTAAAGTTTAAAACTTCTTTTAAAACTTGAAGTAAGTTTTCAAACCTATTGCCATGAATTTCTAAGTATGTTTTATATATATGGTGCACATTTTATCTCAGTAACATTTTACAGATTTTATATGGTACAAACTCAATCATCTTCAGAGATTTAATTACAGTCTTATGCTAGAATATCATTCTGAGACTGTGTACATAGTACATTGAAGCAACTTGGCAGTTACTCAGTTTAGACCACAAACAATTCCAGCCTCCAAAGGGGATTCTTTTCTACCTTTATAACTATCAAATCTCCACTTCTCTTTAGATTCCAGAGGCTCAACTACATTGGTATATTTACAAAACCAAACACTTTTAAAATGTTAAGGTTAAGAGGTCCAAGTCTTCTCTAATTACTTAGCAATGATTGTGCAGGTAGTTGTAAAGATAGAAATGTCTGTTCTTTGTTAGCAAAAGAACTTAAGTCCTCTTCAAGTGCTGGAAGAGGAAAGAAGAAATAAAAGTAATATCAGGCAGTGTGTTTCTTCTAGGACATGAGGCTATATTCCTTTTAGTTTTTAAAATTATGTATGTGTGTACATTTATGTATGTGTATATGTAAAGAAAGTTTTACATACACATGATACAAAGATACAAAAGCATATACAATAAAAACCTGTCTCTCTCCTTTTATTCAGTTACCCAGTTCCCCTCTCTGAAGGTGAACACTGTACCCAGCTTCATGGTGATTCTTCCAACAATAATCCATGCATTTGCCAACATACATGTATAAATTCCCTCTCACTCTCTCTTTCTCTTCCTCTCCTTTCACACAAAATGTAGTATACCATATACTCTGCTCTGTTCCTTGAGTTTTCACTCTTGAAAATTTTTCCAAATCCGTCATATAAAAGTCATCATTCCAGCTACTGTCTGCATAGAATTCCACAGTACAAGTACACCATAATTCATCTAAACAGTCTGTTAATAACGAGCATTTACTAAAGTTTCCCATATTTTACTATTACAAATAGGCTGCAATAAATATTTCATTTGTATATATTTTGTGTTGCGCATATGCAAGATTATCTATAGAATAAAAACCTAGGAGTTGAAATGATTGGGTCAAAGAGTGTAAGCATTTTTAACTTTGACAAATAGAATCAAATTACCCTCCATGAAAGTTATACCGATTTTCACTCCCAACAGTAACGTATGAAAAGGAAACAATGGGGCTTCCCTGGTGGCGCAGTGGTTGAGAATCTGCCTGCCAATGCAGGGGACACGGGTTCGAGCCCTGGTCTGGGAAGATCCCACATGCCGCGGAGCAACTAGGCCCGTGAGCCACAATTACTGAGCCTGCGCGTCTGGAGCCTGTGCTCTGCAACAAGAGAGGCTGCGATAGTGAGAGGCCCGCGCACCGCGATGAAGAGTGGCCCCCACTTGCCGCAGCTAGAGAAAACCCTCGCACAGAAATGAAGACCCAACACAGCCATAGATAGATAAATAAATAAATAAATAAACCCAAAAAGTTAAAAAAAAAAAAAGAAAGAAAAGGAAACAATGTTTTTGACTAGGACCCACTTCATATTTGTACTCCAAAAGAAATAAAAGGACAAATATATTCTTTTTACATGTTATAAATGTTAGGAAACTCTAACATTTGAAAGATAGAAAATATAAAGTAAGATAGCAAGCTGACAGTATATAGTAACCATTTCATAGTTTATTGACAAGCAAGAAAACTATCATCATGTTACGAGAATTTTGAATTCTATTTTTCAAAACCATGAAAACTGTTAAATCTTTCTATTTCTATTGATAATACTCTTACTAAAAGTAATAAAGAGTTATTTCTAATAATAACAATAGAGGAAATATTATATGAGATTTCTAAAACTTTCATGATACATAAAACAAGTAAATATATTATTGGACTGTGACATTTAAAAAAATATTTATTATATAATTATTTATTATTACAATAATGGGTATCATAATGTTACAAGACTCTAATTAGCCCTCAAATTTATGAATAGCTATTCTGGAAGTATTTCTTAAAGTTATTTTAGGCAAAAAAGCCCTTGAAATATTTAATAGTGCTAAAAAAATTCTTGACTGGAAGACTAGGTACTATGTTATTCGTAAAATGAAAAAAACTTTAAAAACTTATAAAGATAATAGAAATGGTACAGAAAAATCTAAGCACATAGTTTTGGAGGTAAGAGCCTTAAGGAATATGAATGTAAAACCAAATAGTTCTTCCCTCAGTAAGGTTTCTATGGCTACCAGGTGACTATTCCATAAAAAGGAGAATAAGGTATGCGTTGGCACCAGCTCAGATTGTCACTTCTAGATATTTGTGATGTAAATAGATAAAAATGTATTTTTATGAAGAATTGATGAATTAAGCTCAGAGTGATCTGTTCTATAAAATTTCATAACAATGATATGAGTTATAATTTTAAAAGTTAGAAATAGTCATCAAATCCTCTTTATTAGGAAACAAATTCTCAAGAATTCTCAACTATCCTTTTGTCATCCAAAATTCATTTTGTTGTTCAAAATTTATGCTCAACTGCAAGTCAGTACCACTGTGTGGATTTTTCTGATCATATTGTGGGAATTGGGCTAAATAGTTCAGTGGTAAACCTTATTACTGAAACTCTGATTAGAAGTGGCTGAACGAGTAGTTTTTTGTTTGTTTTTTAATAAATTTATTTATTTATTTATTTTGGGCTGCGTTGGGTCTTCGTTGCTGCACGCAGGCTTTCTCTAGTTGTGGCGAATGGGGGCTACTCTTCGTTGCAGCGTTGCAGTGCGCGGGCTTCTCATTGCAGTGCGCGGGCTTCTCATTGCGGTGGCTTCTCTCCTTGCGGAGCACGGGCTCTAGGCACGCGACCTTCAGTAGTTGTGGCACATGGGCTCAATAGTTGTGGCTCGTGGGCTCTAGAGCACAGGCTCAGTAGTTGTGGCGCACAGGCTTAGTTGCTCCGCAGCATGTGGGATCTTCCTGGACCAGGGATTGAACCCGTGTCCCCTGCATTGGCAGGTGGATTCTCAACCACTGTGCCACCAGGGAAGTCCCTGAATGAGTAGTTTTAAAGACAGAGTCCCACACAGCTAGTTATCACATTTAAATTGTGTCTGCAAAATACAAAAGAAAACAATTTGGTCAAACAACTACTGGTCAAATAGGTGAAACATAGAATCAGTCAAACCAGTCTTTCAGTATCATGTAAGGGATAAACTGTCACTTGACTGGATTTCACCCAAATATTTTTCATGCTATAATCTTGGATCTGTTCTTAGATGACAGCGGAAAAGGTGGCAAAACACTGCTTTACAGTAGTCCTTTAAAATTAACCTAATTGTGTAACTGTCACATATTTCATCACAATTCATGAGTCAAAAAGCAGGACTACAACATAGGATGCACATCACATGAAAATAAAGTAGCTCTGCTCTTTAAGAAAAATGGGCAAGAAATGTACAAAAATGATTGAGTGTGCTTAACACTAATATTAAGTTTTCTGTCCTGATTCACTCACATTTGCATGTTCATCATCATCATCACCATCACCATTTCTAGCATCAGCATCATATATGATACCAATACATTAAGTAGGTTTAAAAATAAAGGGCCAGTTTTTCATCCTACTGTCATTTCAACACATTTCATTTCTGTAGTTATTTATGCTGAACATCTTTAAGATATTCTGGAATTTTCCACAGCAGTATCTTCTCTCTCAGGAAGGTAACATTTCATATAATTCAGGAATATAAAAAGAATTGATCTGATACCTCTTCAGATAAACAAGTCTCCTTATACAAAGGCAGAAGTCAACCTCTGGCTTTTTAGAATCATGTATCTTAACGTGTTCCCCAGATGCTGCTACCATGGTGACAGACTAACTGGTAACATTCCAGGCTGTTATATTGTAACAGCTGGTTGCATTATTTTTTAAAGCAGAAAAATGATTTTAAAAAATGAATGACTAAAATTCAATGTTCATGAAGTCATTGTCCCTCTTTCTATGTATGTGTGATGCTGTGTCAGCTAAACACAAGATCAGAGACTAGATCAATATCCTAATGACATTTCTCGTGTGCAGTCTCTATTGTTTTCTTCATCCTTTTGTTAATTTTTAAATTAATTAATTCATTAATAAAAGGACATTTAGCCACCCTGACAACTAATATCTGTACAATCAACCAAAAAATCACCTATAGAAGTTGATTGGATTCAGTTATTAAAATATCCAGAAACAGACAAGTGAAATATTTCTTTTTAGATTATGTTTAATTATTTTTGAAGCAAGCATTATCAAATGAATTAATCAGATATCTAATTGTCTTTCCTTCATACTTTGCAAAAAGATTCTAAGATCACAATGATTTGCTTTCTATAAAAATAGCTATAGGTAATGATTGCTTTATATGTATTAGCTTGTTTAAGTCTTATAATAACCCTGGAAATGAGAAGTTATTATCCTTGCTTTACAGATGAGGAAATTGCAACTCAAAAGAATTCAATAACTTGTCTATAGTTACACAGTTAGCAAGGTTGTGGCAGAGCTGGACTTGCAACCAGATGTAAACTCCAAATATATACTCACTCATTTATGAATGAAAGCAAAAATGTTTCATAGATATTATTCTTCAGAGAATAGAACCAGATGAGATTAATTTGAATCATAACAGGAAGTAGTGAAGTTTTCTATAGAGAATGTTATTTTTCAATGAGGATGGAATGTGGAAAGGAACACCCAGGGATTTGCTACTATGGTATTGGTAATGTTCCAATTCTTAAATTGAGTGGTGGGTTGGCTGGTGCTCATTATATCGCCATACTTTATCCTTACGCATGTGTTACATTTTCCAGTATGTGTTAAAATATTACGTAATAAAAATATTTTAAAATAAATTTTAAAACAAATTAATTATTGAGAGATGTTGTGAAATATCTTAAAAAATAAAATCAGATATTTTCCCCTGGGTAACCTCAATGTATTGTAATTAATGAGTGGGTTCCATGCAACCCACCTTGGCACACACAAAAGTCCTGACCGAGTATTTACCTATTGTAACTGTTACTTTGCTATTTCTGTGTCAGAACTCAAATGACTCTACTGGGTATTAGGGAAAGTCTACTCCTAAAATAAGATTAGGGCTTCCCTGGTGGCGCAGTGGTTGAGAATCTGCCTGCTAATGCAGGGGACACGGGTTCGAGCCCTGGCCTGGGAGGATCCCACGTGCCACGGAGCAGCTGGGCCCGTGAGCCACAATTGCGGAGCCTGTGCCCCGCAACGGGAGGGGCCGCGATAGAGAAAGGCCCGCGCACCGCGATGAAGAGCGGTCCCCGCACCGCGATGAAGAGTGGCCCCCGCTTGCCGCAACTGGAGAAAGCCCTCGCACGAACCGAAGACCCAACACAGCCAAAAATAAATAAATAAATAAATAAATAAAATAAGATTAGAACAAAATCCCAAGAGGATTAATTTTCTTACTGGAAGGTCATTTCGATTCAAGCAGACAGTCTTGAATTTGGATTTCAGTATTCCTATTAAATCAGCAGGTACCTTTCCTTGATATTAAGATATTGAGTTTTTAAAATGGCAAATCATTGTAACATCATCGCGTTGAAGCCCAAACATGTTCATTTCCTCAAAAGAATGGTTTCTTTCTGTAAGTGTATGTGTTCTGACAAAATGCCCTTAATGAAAGCTGGCTAATTCATGATTTTTCAGGACTATCCTATTCTCACAGAGATCTGATTGGCCAACCTTTATTGTGGTCTGGTCTTATTCATTTATTTTTGTTGTAAAAGCAGTCATGCCTGTGGTCATAAAAAAGTCAGCCCACAACCCCACTTTTCAGTAGTAACCATTGTCTTTTACCATTTGTGTTCAGTTCCTTTTATTACTTCTATAAACTCTAAAGGACATTTCTATAATACTATTTCTTCACTTTACATGAACTTATTAAATTTTAATTTTTACTTTTATCAAAATTGCATTCACATAGCCTAAAAAGTCAAATAGTACTACAAAGCTTATAGTGAAGAATAGGAGACTCTGAGAGTCCTGTCTCTCAATCTCTCATGCCCAGTCTCCAGAGGTGGCTTCTTTCAACTCTTTTCTCTTTCTTTAGCTACTTATATTCATAATTCTAAGTAATATGCTTATACTGCTATTTTTCTTATTCCATTTTAGGTGTTTGTATATCAACTTTTTTTTTTTTTTACAGCTAGCAATCATTTTATTTATTTTTATATTTATTCTTGGCTGTGTTGGGTCTTCGTTTCTGTATGAGGGCTTTCTCTAGTTGCGGCAAGCGGGGGCCACTCTTCATCGCGGTGCGCGGGCCAATTCACTACCGCAGCCTCTCGTTGCGGAGCATGGGCTCCAGATGCACAGGCTCAGTAGTTGTGGCTCACGGGCCTAGTTGCTCCGTGGCATGTGGGATCTTCCCAGACCAGGGCTCGAACCCGTGTCCCCTGCATTAGCAGGCAGATTCTCAACCACTGCGCCACCAGGGAAGCCCTGTATATCAACTTTTTACTCTGAAAAATTTGGATTGGGCTTCTGTACTTAATGTCCCCACATTCTTTTCTACCCACCTTACAATTTTTAGTCACATTATTTGACCATTATTTTATTATTACTATGCAAATATTGTTCATAACTAAGCCACATAGTGTTGTTTAGTTTTCTATTTACTTGTTTCTAGTTGTTTCATGAACTCTTTAACAGGACTGTAGAAGTCCTTTCCTTATGAGTAAATATATCACGTGAGCTATTAGTTCTGGTTTTTAATTCAGAGGGATGCTTCCTGGAGTCCAGGTCCTCCTGTTTCTGTATGAATCGATCACTCTCAAGACCTTCTGCATGATGACAGCCTAGAATTTTACTAATTATTATCCTAGGTTTTCCCTTCGCCTGTCCCCTTGTGTTGAATCAGTTGGTTCCTGGAACCTATATCTTCCTATTTCATGTTTTTTTTTCCCCTCATTTTAGTGGAGTCTGTCATCTGATAGCTTCCTAAGAAAGAGTTCATGAGAATAATATTTTTGAAATCTTGCAAGTCTGAAAGCATCTTTAATTTACCCTCCTTAACAGTTTGCCTTTAAATCCAGGGAGGCTGGAAATCATTTTCGTCTACATTTTTTATGGCATTGGTCTCTTGTCTTCCAGTTTCCAACGTTGCTGCTGAGAAGCACAGTGCCACTCTGATTCCTGAATCTGTTTTTTTCCTCTATGGGAGGTTTTTTTAAACATACGTTCACTCATTCACAAATATTTGTTGGGCAGCCATTACTGTGCTAGGTTCTGTTTTAGAGGCTAAGGATTATGGCATTGAAAAGAGAAGGGCATATATCTCTGCCTTTGTGGAACGTATATTCTAGTGGTGGGTGGGCAACAAATAATAAGCAAAATAAATGTAAAATATATAATATATTAGATAGTGATAAGTACTCAAGCAGAGAAGGAGAATATGCAGTGTGAGGGGTGGAAATTTGGATGAGAAGGGCCTTACTTAGAAGGGAGCTTTGAGTGAAGACTTGAAGGAAGTGAGGGAGCAAGCCATGCTGATATCCAAGGGATGACCATTGTGGGCAGAGAGAACACTAAGTGCACAGGCCCTGAGACAAGTGTCTGTCTTGTTTATGGAACATTAGGAAGCCAGTGTGGCTGGAGCAGATACACGAGGTACAAGGTAAAAGGCAATGAGCTCTGAGCAGTAAGATGGAGCCAGATCTTGTAAGAACTTGGCTTTTTATTCTAAAAGAGATGAGTTGCTATTGGAAAGTTTTAAGCAGAAATGTGACTGCTCTCACTTTTGGTAGCTGGGTAAAGAGGTAGAGGGTAGAGGTAGGGCAAGCACTTAGAATGCTATTATGATAATCCAGGTGAGAAGTAATGGTAGTTTGGACCAGAGTGGTGCTAGTGGAGATGTGAGAAATGTTCAAATTCTGGGCATATTTTAAAGGTAAAGCTAACAGCATTTGCTGACTTACTTGATGTGGGGTGTGAAAGAAAGGAGTCAAGTATGACTCCAAGGTTTTTGACCTGCAAAAATGGAAGAAAGGAGTTGCCCTTAAGTGAGGTGGGGAAACCTATGGGAGGAACAAGTTGGAGGGTATATATCAATACGTCAGTTTTGTCCATGTTAAATCTGAGATACCAAGTAGAGATACGAAACAGAGAGACTAGGGAGAAGTCCAAGGTAAAAGAGAAATTTAAGAGTCATCAGTATACTGATGATCATATGCCAGTCAAATGCCTGGATGAGATCTCCCCTTTGTGAGTATATACAAATCCAAAAACTGAGCCCTGAGGCGCTTCAACAGTTAGAGGTTGAAGAGATGAAAAGGAATCAGTAGAAAAAACAGAAAAGGAGAAGCCAGAAGGTGAAGAGGAAAACTAGGTAAATATCATGTGTCCCTGCAAGTCAGGTAAAGAAGTGTCTCAAGGAGGAGAGAGTCATCATCTGTATCAAATCCCACTGATAGGTCAAGGAAGATGAGGTTTGAGAGATGACCATTGGATTTGGCATCATAGAGATCATCAGGGACTTTGCGTAGAACAATTTTGATGGCATGATGGAGATGAAAATAATGATTAGAGTGGGTTTAAGAGAGAATGAGCAGAGAGAAATTGGAGATAGATGGAGTGTTGCTGACAAGGAAAGGAGAAAAATAGAGCAGTAGGTGGGAAAGGAAAGAGAAGGTTGGTTTTACACACACACACACACGCACACACACATACACACACGAGTCAGAGTGAGAGAACTAGAGAGCAAGAGGGAGAGAGAGAACATATTTGTAGTCTAATGAAAAGTTATCCTGGAGACAGAAAATTTGATGACTTGGGAGAGAAAGGGGAGAGTTACTGGAGCAATCTCCTTGAGTACGCAAAAGGGAATGAAATCTAACGCACAGGTGGAGAAATTTGCCTTCGCTTGGAGAAGACATCAAAAGTAAAGGGAGAAGGTAGAACGGGGGCCTCATGATGCGGATCTTGTGATGGTAGGAGTTTATGGAAGATCTCTTTTATTTAATTCCAAACTCTTCCCAGCAAAAGAAAGCAAAATTGTTAGCTGAAAGTTAGGATGCTGGCAGAGGGTTGGAATTTAATGAGAGAGGAGAAAGTATGAAGCAGTCACTATGAGAGAGAATGAATCATGGAAATATGGCATGAGTAATGTAGCATTAAGAGCCCACTTGGGGGCTTCCCTGGTGGCGCAGTGGTTAAGAATCTGCCTGCCAATGCAGGGGACGCAGGTTCGAACCATGGTCCGGGAAGATCCCACATGCCGCAGAGCAACTAAGCCCGTGGGCCACAATTACTGAGCCTGCGCTCTAGAGCCCATGAGCCACAACTACTGAGCCCGTGTGTCATAACTACAGAAGCCTGCGAGCCTAGAGTCCGTGCTCCACAACAAGAGAAGCCACCACAATGAGAAGCCCGCACACTGCAACGAAAGTGTAGCCCCCGCTCGCCGCAACTAGAGAAAGCCCTCACGCAACAGGGACAATCCAGTGCAGCCAAAAATAAATAAATAAATAAAAGAGCCCACTTAGGGTTAGTGTCATTAATTTAAAGTGAAACCAGTCAGCATGGTTTTCCTGCAGTCTTGTTGGTGGGACTTGGGTACAAAGAGTGAGTTTAGAGTTGGATTTAACCAGAGTTGTGGTTTTCTTAAGCAAGGACAAAGAAGGAAGAGGGGCAAGACAGATGAGGATACAAGATATCTTTATGCCCAGAGTTCTATAATTTTTTCAGTGATTGCCTTGCTGGAGTACTTTCATTCGCTATAGTAGACAATTTGTGGGCTTTCAAAGTGGAATGTCCTGCTTTTTAGTTCTAGGAAATTCTGTTGTATTATTTCTTTCATATTTATCCCCGCCACTTTATCACTTTCTGAAACTCCTACTAGTTGGATTTTAGACCTCTAATTTTTTTATCTTTTCTCATGCATTTCCTTCTCTGCCTTATTTTATTCTACTTTGCAGGAAATTTCCTGAAGGTTAGCTTCCAGCTCTTTTAATGAATTTTTCATTTTCACTATTCTTTTTATTTTCCAAGAGCTTGTTCTTGGTCACTGAATATTGCTTTTTATGTAGCCTCCTGTTTTTGCCTGATGTACACAATCAACACCCTCTCTTTATCTCTGGGGGTAAATATTACATGTGCTTAGAATTCTTTTTTCCTTCACTCTCCACACTGTCTCTGTTGTCTCTGAGTTCCTTGTTTATTTTGGCTTCCATTTTTTCTTTTTAATGTATGTATTTATTTATTTATTTTTTGGTCATACCACAAGGCTTGTGGGATCTTAGTTCCCCAGCCAGGGCCCACGAACCCAGGCCCTCGGCGGTGAAAGCACCAAGTTTTAACCACTGGACCACCAGGGAATTCCCTTGGCTTCCATTTTAAATGTCAACAGTTTCCTTCAAGTGTCTTGTAATTTTTGATTATCTGATTGCATGTGTATATACTGGCAGGGCATGCCGATGAATGAGCTCCTTTAAGGGTGATTTGCAGGGCTGTTGATTTAGAGAGCATCCAGTGTATTGATCCATTTCCTAAGAGAGGATTCTCACAATATTCCATCTGGCAATATATGTCTAGCCTCCCATGTTCTGGAAGCCAAGAAGGGAAATGGGGGCAGAGAAGCTTATTAAGTTCTCCTACATCAGTTTGGCATCTCACCCCTGACCTCAGCTGTTCCTGGTGTCTAAAGGAACAATTTTGACACCAGCTGTTCCTGGTGTCAAAATTTCTAGGTAGGACTTCTGGTTTCCAGTTCCGCATGTAAGGAGCTTGGAAGTCTATCCTAACAAGTGAAAAAACTGAACAGACTGAAAAATCATGCTTCTTCGATCTATAAGAGAGGGGAGGACACAGGGCCAACAGCTGCCCCCCAAGATTGGAGAGATAGGTGAATACAGGGAGTCACAGCATACCAGAGCAGAGATTCCTGGGTGGAAACAGCTGGGGAAACCAGTGCCGAGGTAGGAAAACTTGAACTGTAATTGATGAATTGCTGGAGACTCAGTATGGACAAGTATGAGAGTTAAAATCTTGGATGGTTATGTGAGCTAGACAACTGAGGCTTGACCACTAAATATATATCTGTGTAAGACATATAAGAAATTAAAAATAATTCAATAGAGCAGCAATTCTTTATTCCTGTCTCTTCCTATTCCCCAACCCTGCAGAAAAGTAATAGCAAATTGTAGATGCTCTTTCTGTTTTCTGAGAAAGAAGGAACATCACATAATAGCAAAGCTTCATAATTTGACCAAGAACTATATGGAGTTAAAATATTTTTATGGGAATTTTCCAGACACTTTTGGCAACTGGGTGGGGGAGGGGAAGGTGCTAGTCTCTATTTCTATGATTTTACTTAATGTTTTCTCAAAAAGCCTCTGATTTTTTCCTTGTTTGGAAAAAAGTTTATTTAATCTTTTGAAACCACTTTGTCACTGACTAGTTTTAATTTAATGTTTTTGCAATTGTGCTTCTACTGTCTTTTAAAGATTACAAAGGTGAAATTGCAAAACTGAAAATATTCCAGTTACTTTAGAAAGTTTCAGTGTAGATATTGTATATCATTATCTTCTGAATTCTTTGAGACTCTGTGAATATTTTCTTAACAGATTATAACTGATCATTATTCTAATATCTTATGCAAAGTTTTTACCATCATTTAAATATTAAAATGAGGACAGATTATAGAATGTGTCAAGCTACAGAATTGCAGTGTGGTCTACAAGAACTATGATTAATATCTACAATATCTTTCTTTAATTCAAAGTAAGATAATTTTTTAGGGACTTCCCTGGTGGTCCAGTGGTTAAGACTCTGTGCTTCCAATGCAAGGGGTGAGGGTTTGATCCCTGGTCTGGAAACTAAGATCCCAGATGCTGCGTGGCGTGGCCAAAAATAAAAAAGCGAAGTAAGATCGTCTTTTAACTTTTATAAGGAAATACAGTTTTTTAATTTACAGTTATAAAAACACCCTAATGAGGGTCAGAAATTGTAAAGGTCCTTTTCATATATTTGTTATGCAAAAAAAACAAAACAAAACCCTGCTTTAAACCCAATAAAATTGTGATGCATTGTCCTATGGTAGCAAGGAGAAAGTAAACAGAGCCATGGTTAAGGGCACTAAACTTTACCATCTGAAAGACCCAAGATCAAGGTCAGCCTCTGCTTTTTATCAGCCCCATGACCTTGGGAAAGTTGCTTAACCTCTCTACAGCTCAGTCTCCTCATACCAACATGGAGATAATACATTCTTCATAGAGTTGTTAGAATTATGTTGAGATAGTGTGCATAAAGCATTTAGTACTTAACTGATAGGTACTTGGGAGTCACTCAACAAATATTAGCTGTCACAGTTAGTTTTATGGTGGGTAATTTGAACTTATTCAGCCTGTATAATTTCTTCTTATTTTAGCAACTGTAGTTTTGTTCCTTTTTAGGGACCCAAATTCTAAAACAAAAGAATGTTATATAACATCTTGTTCTTTATTCTTATTTGTCCTCTTGTTTATTTTAAAAAACAATTCTTTAGTTTTATAAGTGTACATTCTAGTTTATCATTACTAATATTTAATCAATAATGGGGTAAATTTCTTTGACATGCATATTTTCCCATGTCAATACTTCTATGATGATAAACCATTTGGAGCCATTGTAGGATCCCACTGGGTAAGATATGAAATGGAAACAAATCACTTAATATGAAATCATTACATCACTAGGCTCATTCAAAAGTCCAAGTAAAAAATTTTTTTAAATAAATTTATTTATTTATTATTTATTTTTGGCTGCGTTGGGTCTTCGTTGCTGCGCGTGGGCTTTCTCTAGTTGCAGCGAGCGGGGGCTACTCTTCGTTGCGGTGCGTGAGCTTCTCATTGCGGTAGCTTCTCTTGCTGTGGAGCATGGGCTCTAGGCGCTCGGGCTTCAGTAGTTGTGGCATGCGGGCTCAGTATTTGTGGCACTCAGGCTCAGTAGTTGTGGCTTGCGGGCTCTAGAGCACAGGCTCAGTAGTTGTGGCGCACGGACTTAGTTGCTCTGCAGCATGTGGGATCTTCCCGGACCAGGGCTTGAACCCATGTCCCCTGCATTGGCAGGCGGATTCTTAACCACTGCACCACCAGGGAAGTCCTAAAATGTATATATTTTTTTTAATTTCCTCAATTAACCCAACTCTGATAGCTGAAATAAATAGGAGTTTATGTTTCTGACATAAGAAGTGAGCAGTTATTGTAGTGGTTCAGTGGCTTAGCAACATTAGGGCAAGTATCTCTGCAATTCTCTTGGTCTTTGTGCATAGACAAAATGACTGTGGTAGGAATCATGTCCGGGAAGAAAGGGTGATAGCTAAAGGGCATATGCGTCACCTCTGGTTCTTTCTTTCTTCCTTCTTTCCTTCCTTCCTTCTTTCCTTCCTTCCTTCCTTCCTTCCTACTTTCTTTCTTCTTCCTTCCTTCCCTCCTTCCTTGCTTCCTTCCTTCCTCCCTTTCTTTTATAGTTGTATAATTTACATGTAGGAAAATAAATATACCTTAAACATACCAATCAGTGAGTGTTGACGAATGTATACACAAATGTGATAAGCACACAAATCAACACATAATATTTCCATCACCCCTGAAAATTCTCTTGTGTTCCTTTTCAGCCAGTCACCTCACCCACCCCAGAGGCAACAGTAGTTCTGATTTCTATCAGTAAACCTTAGTTTTGCCATCTTGAATTCCATAAAGATGAAACCACTCAATATGTACACTTGTCAGGATATTTCATTCAACAGGTTTTTGTGATTCTCCCATAATATATATCAAGGGATTGAACCTTTTTATTGCTGAGTAGTATACCATTGTCTATTCCTTTTTTGTTGGGATACTGAAAGGTTTCCCAGAAACTTTCCTAATAAATGTCTACTTGCATCTCATGGGTCATATCTAATCATATGGCCACACCTTGCTATAAGGGAGGTAATGAAATTATTTGTCTTTCTAGAGACTATCATGGGAGGTTACAAAGGAGAATCAGGTTAGAAATGGCTTTTGAGTAGCCAAACAGCGACATACGCTAAAATCAATTTCACAGTTTTAAATTTTATGATGAAACTTAGGTTTCATTCTTTTTATTAAAAGTTGCTGATTATCTTATTTACATATTAGTATTTGAATGCACACATGCATATTCCAAGGTAAATATAAGTTTACATTGGAAAGGAACCAGTGAAAATCTTTAAATGGGAACTGTGAAGATACCTGCTTCACAATTAAGAAAATAATCTTAAATTACAATAATTTTTTAAAGAATGAAAAACAGGGGCTTCCCTGGTGGCGCAGTGGTTGAGAATCTGCCTGTCAATGCAGGGGACACGGGTTCGAGCCCTGGTCTGGGAAGATCCCACATGCCGCGGAGCAGCTAGGCCCGTGAGCCACAATTACTGAGCCTGCGCGTCTGGAGCCTGTGCTCCGCAACAAGAGAGGCTGCGATAGTGAGAGGCCTGCGCACCGCGATGAAGAGTGGCCCCCGCTTGCCACAACTAGAGAAAGCCCTCGCACAGAAACGAAGACCCAACACAGCCATAAAATAAATAAATTAAAAAAAAAAAAGAATGAAAAACAGACATATAAAATTGTAAAATGTTTAATTGGAATTGTTTAATATAATACTAAAAATTTATATTGTCCAAAACTGCACTGTCCAAAGTAATAACCACTAGCTACATGTGGCTGTTTAAGTTAAAATGTTAAAAAATCAAAAAATCAGTCCCTCAGTTGCACTAGCCACATTTGAAGTGTGTAATAACCACATGAGGCTAGTGGCTACCATACTAGTACAGATATAGAATATTTCTTCAGTCATTGTTGAAAGTTGTATAGGATGGCACTGCTCAAGAAAGGTGGGAAAAGAACAAATAAAAATCCTTTTCCATCATTAGAATAGAATCTTAATTGATTTGGGGAACTATCAAAGAGCAGTGGGTAGTTCTACTACAGAAATATTTAGTTAATATTTAAATGAACATTAAAGCAAGGGAGGAGGAAGGGAAGGAAGGAGAGAGAGAGGGAGGGAAGGATGGGGAGAGAGAAAGAGAGGAGTGTACAATATTCATTCGTTCTTTCAATAAATATTTATTGAGCACCTACCATGTGCCAGACTTTTGGGGTATAATAGTGAACAAGGTAAACAAAGTCACTGTTTTGGGGACAGTTGTGGCATGAGATGGGAGAGAGACATAAAATAAACAAATGATGTTAGGTAATGACAAGTACCGTGAAGAAAAAATAAAGCCAGGCAAGGACAGGACATTTTTATGGGATGTTCAGAAAAGACCTTCTCTGATAAGATGATAATTGTGCAGAGAGGAGAGAGAGGATTAGAAAGTGAGCTGTCTGGCTGTCTGGAGAAAGAACATTCCAGGCAGTGGGAATAGCAAGTGCAAAGACCCTGAGTCAGGTACATGCTTGGCTTTTTGGAGAAAGACCAAGGAGGCCAATGTGGCGGGATCAGAGTAAGTAAGGCAGAGAGGGTTGATGAGATCAAAGACCTGATAGCCTCATGAAGATTTTGGGTTTTACTCTGAATGATATGTAGTACCAATAAAGGGTTTCGAGCAGAGGAATGAAATGATGTGACTTACATTTTATAAGGATCAGGCTGGCTACAGTGTAGAGAATATACCAAGAGGAGGCAAGGGTAAAACAGAGAGACCAGCTATGACCTAAGCAGAAATCAAGGTAAGAGATGATGGTGGCTTGGACTAGGGTGATACTTGTGGAAGGGGAACAAGTGGCAGGATTATGGATATATGTGAGCACAATTTACTATTAGACTGAATATGAGTTATGAGAGAAAGAGAAAAGACCAGGATAACTCCAAGATTATTGGTCCAAGGAACTCCTAAATTAGGATTACCATTTACTGGGATAGGGAAAACTATTGAAAGAGCAGATTTTGGATATATTTTTAAAGTTTGGCTTTGAATATATTTAAGTGTGTATTGTACATTCAAGTAGAGTTGTCAAATAAGTAATTAGATATATGAAGTTGGAGTTCAAGGGAGAGTCCAAGCTGGAATTATAAGTAGGCAGCAGATAGGTGGTATTCTAAGCAATGGCACTAGGTGAGATGACCAAAGTAGTGAGTGGAGATAGAGAAAAGATCCGAGAACTGACTTTGGGCACTGCAACATTTAGAGGTCAGGAAAGCAAGAAGGAACCAGATCTGAGCATTGGATTTGGCAATAAGCTGGCCTTAGGTGACCTTGACAAGAGCAGTTTGGGTAGAGTTGTATGGATGAAAGCCTGTTCTCTACCTCTAGCCCCCATAGCACAAAGGGTTTTGGGGAGGAACAGCTACCACTTAAGAAGACTGCAGGGAAAGCAGTGTGTTAGGGGAGAACAAGTTTCAGCAGATCAAGAAGTAAAGGAAAAGATCAGAGAAGAGGTTTTAGATATTTAAGATTTTGCTGACTACACTTGTGAGTTCTGAAGGGCACATTGGAAAGGTTCGCTTTTAGAGATGAGAGAGAAATAGGGGAAGGAAGCAAAAGGTAAGGGTGTATTACAGAACATCTGAAAGTTTCTCTTGAGTTTTAGTTTTTAAAAAAAGTAAGAAAGGGGACTTCCTTGGTGGCGCAGTGATTAAGAATCCGCCTGCCGATGCAGGGGACACGGGTTTGATTCCTGATCTGGGAAGATCCCACATGCCATGGAGCACCTAAGCCCGTGCGCCACAACTACTGAGCCTGCGCTCTAGAGCCCGGGAGCCACAACTACTGAAGCCCGCGAGCCCTAGAGCCTGCATGTTGCAACTACTGAAGCCCGCGTGCTCTAGGGCCTGCCTGCCGCAACTACTGAGCCCACGTGCTGCAACTACTGAAGCCCACACACCTAGAGCCTGTGCTGCACAACAAGAGAAGCCACCGCAATGAGAAGCCCGAGCACCACAACGAAGAGTAGCCCCCACTTGCAGCAACTAGAGAAAGCCCGCGTGCAGCAACGAAGACCCAACACAGCCAAAAATAAATAAAACTTTTTTAAAAAGTAAGGAAGAATGTGGAGAATTGAACCCATTAATTCAATTGTTTGTTCTGCTCAAGTCTTCTGGATTACTGCATAAATTCTCCTGTTTAGGTTGTACTGTGCAGATATAACTTTCATAAACGATCAAAGATAAGCATATGAGATTACAGAGAAGAAATCAAAACTGTATACAGTGATTGTTTACTTTCTCTAGTTCTTAGGGACTGTTACATGACTGCTATAATAATTTTTTTTATATAAATTTATTTATTTTATTTATTTATTTTTGGCTGCATTGGGTCTTCGTTGCTGTGCACGGGCTTTCTCTAGTTGCTGCGTGCGGCGGTTGGGGGGGGTGGCTACTCTTCGTTGCGCTGTGTGGGCTTCTCATTGCAGTGGCTTCTCTTGTTGCGGAGCACGGGCTCTAGGCGTGCAGGCTTCAGTAGTTGTAGCACGCGGGCTCAGTAGCTGTGGCTCACGAGCTCTAGAGTACAGGCTCAGTAGTTGTGGCCACAGGCTTAGTTGCTCTGTGGCATGTGGGATCTTCCCAGACCAGGGCTCGAACCCGTGTCCCCTGCATTGGCAGGCGGATTCTTAACCACTGCGCCACCAGGGAAGTCCCTGCTATAATAATTTGGATTAAAATATATGGAACAGAAATTGTCACAAGAAAATTTATTGAAAACTAACTCATGTTTTTCATTAACTAAACAGGTAATTGGAAGAAAAATAATCATGAAAATTACAGCAATACTGATACAAGAGTGTGAGATCCATTTCCATATATCTTCACATGTAATCCATTTTTTTAAAGATGGATTGGTCAGTCTATGCTGGATTGAATTTCACTGACATGTAAATCCACATTTCCTAGTATAAGAATGCAAAGCTAATCAGATGTACATACCAAAAGTAAGGACAAATTTTGTGAAATCATTACTTATACCAATATATAGAGCATATCATGCTACATTTATACAAATGAGTTGTATATCTTACATTACTAGTTTTTTAGGGCTATTCAGGTAATGGGTACCCTTCTAATTAAAATGAAAATCAAATATTTATTGGCAACATGCTCAACCAAAGACCTTACAGCCAATGAATAGCATGCATTAAAAATGCTGTTTTTGTATATAAGGGCTGGGTAATGAACATGTTTGATGGTGATCTCCTCTAACAGCCAATACAAATGCCTTTTGAGTTATAAAATGCATTCTATGAACCCCTTTATTAGTTTTTCACTTATAAGGACATGTGCTTTGCCAACCTGGTATGTTTGAAATGGTGTCTGAGTATAGTTTTAATTTGCATTTGTCTCATTATGAGCTAGGTCCAGGATTTTTTCATCCATTAAAGTACTTTTTTTAATGTTAATGCATTAACAGTTCTTTTTCTTTGACCTGTTAATATCTTTTGTCGATTTTTCAAACCTAGATTATTTAAAGATGAGCTTCCCCTATTAGAATTTTATCATATATACATTTCCACAAATTTAAATCCTACAGCAAAAACTATAATTTAAGTGGTATAAAAGAAATGATAATTTTATATCTGTGTTCGTATGTATTTGGCAAATCCTTACTTATAGAACAGGAGCTGTCTTAGTCTGTTTGGCCTGCTATAACAGAATACCATAAACTGGGTGGTTTATAATCAACAGGAATTTATTTCTCACAGTACTGGAGGCTTGAAGTCTGAGATCAGTTCTGGCTTGCAGATTGCCAGCTTCTCATTGTATCCTTCCATGCCAGAAAGAGTGAAGGAGCTCTCTGGGATCTCTTTTATAAGGGCACTAATCCCATTCATGAGGGCCCTGCCCTCAAGACGTAATCAGCTACAAAAGGCCCTACCTTCTAATACCATCACAACAGAGGTTCAGATTTCCATATACGGCACAGGGAGATCAGCTCGGTGCTTTGTGACTACCTAGAGGGGTGGCATAGGGAGGATGGGAGGGAGATGCAAGAGGGAGGAGATATGGGGATATATGTATATGTATAGCTGATTCACTTTGTTATAAAGCAGAAACTAACACACCATTGTAAAGCAATTATACTCCAATAAAGATGTTAAAAAAAAAAAGAGATTTCCACATATGGGGACTTCCCTGGTGGTCCTGTGGGTAAGAGTCCGCTCTCCCAATGCAGGGGGCCCGGCCAGGTTTGATCCCCGGTTGGGGAGCTAGATCCCACATGCACGCCACAACTGAAGATCCCGCATGCTGCAAGTAGGACCCAGTGCAGCCAAAATAAATAAATAAATAAATATTTAAAAAAAAGAAAGATTTCCACATGTGAATTTTGGGGGTCACAAACATTCAGTTTATAGCACTAGCCTCGTCCTCAGACCACCTGCATTACTGTCACATGGGCTGCTTGTTAAATGCACAGATTCCTGGGTCCTTTCAGTTCTTCTCAGACCTTCTGGCCTAGGAAATTTACATTTCTAATAAACACTCCATGTAATTCATATGCACTTTAAAGTTTGAGACCCACTGTTGGAGACAGTATGAAATCAAGAAATTAACAAATATAATCGGACATTAACAAAATATGAAGTTTTTTTAAAGCTACTATAGAAATATTTAAAGATAAAAGTTAAGTCACTCTTATAAAGGAAAATCAGCAAACTTTACAACTCTAAATCATATACGTAGACTTTGAGATTCTATATTTTAAATTAGTAATTTAGGATATTTTCTTTCAAAAAGTGGTACTATGTCATATCTCAGTTTATTTGTCAATATAGATGTCAGATTCGATTCCTTCTAACACATTAGCTCTTTCAAACCTTTAGATAGCCTTTATTAAATCATTGCTGCAGAGTTCCAAATGATATTCCAGTCACTGGTAGAAACAGAAGTTTGTGATGATTACTGGTTGACAGCTTATTCCAAGAGACTCTCTAGTAAAGTTTTATAGACTGCTACACACACATACCTACACACATACACACATACACACACACACACACACGGGTACATAAACATATTCAGAATTACCTTACATACCTTCACAATGGTAAGTTCTAGTCCTGGTTTCTTGGGTGAATAGAAATTTATATGAAGATATATATATTAATTCTGGGTATGTAGAAAGCATTCAAATATTTCATATTATTTTGCCCGTTTTTTAAAGTGGCATGCAGTTTACATAAGATCTATTTGTTAGACTTTATAAGATGCAAAGAAAAGTTATACTCCGTTTATCTTTGGCAATGGAGGTTTTGTGCAAGGGCATACTGGGATGTAGGTAGCCCAGGATGGTATCTTCTGAGTCATAGAGTTACTCCAGAACTTCCAAGACTGAGAAGTATATCAAGTATCGTGGAAAATTGGAATCATGCCTAAATTCTCTTAGTTCACAAGACATCTGACTTTCCAAGAGGGAGACAGTGTGATTAGGTCCATATATCACCATTCAAAATGAGTGCTGAAATTGGTTAGAATTTTATGTCACACTAACTCACAGGAGGTCAGCCTCCTTTGTGTGCAGTCTTTTTAGAGGTCTAAACATTTGTAGCCCAGGATAAACAAAGCTGGTTTCACTCAAATCCAGCACAAGCCATAGCAAATCAGGGCAGTTTCCCTAAGAAGGGCACTGTAAGTGTAGAGGGTATTTAACATTTCACAGACTCTTGGCTGAAACAGAAGAGACACTGAAAGATTATTTGAAATTTCCTTTCATATTTAAACTAAGTGTACCTTGACTCTAAAAACTACATGGACCCTTGATACAACTCCTTTAGAAACTCATTTAGATTATATTCTATGACTACTTGGTGGCATGAAAATCCTTGAAGATCTAAAGTTAGTATATATTCTCTTCAGTAATCAATGGCAATACCTTGGATTACAGGCATATAATTCCATCTTGATAGAAGTAACACCTCAGATTTCTCTAACACTTCATTAGGTTCATTAGGCCACTTTAAACAAGTTCTAATTTCATAAGTCATAAATAATCTTTTGAAACCTTAAAATTTAACCCAAAAAATCATAAGTTTTATTTAATACATTCTTTTTTTTTAAAATTTATTTTTGGCTGCATTGGGTCTCTTCGTAGCTGCACACAGGCTTTCTCTAGTTGCGGTGAGCGGGGGCTACTCTTCGTTGCAGTATGCGTGCTTCTCATTGCAGTGGTTTCTCTTGTCGCTGAGCATGGGCTATAGGCGTGCAGGCTTCAGAAGCTGTGGCATGTGGGCTCAGTAGTTGTGGCTCACGGGCTCTAGAGTGCAGGCTCAGTAGTTGTGGTGCACGGGCTTAGTTGGTCTACAGCATGTGGGATCTTCCCGGACCAGGGATCAAACCCATGTCTCCTGCTTTGGCAGGCGGATTCTTAACCACTGCACCACCAGGGAAGTCCTATTTAATACATTCTGTAAACATGTATTTATTGCTTTCAAACTCAAGTACTGATTTCATTTGGAGAAGCAGCTAAACACAATGGAGTAAGGCTTAAATTAAGGGGTCTGGGACTAGTTCTGGGTAAGACTTTTGCTACCTAACCATGGAAAGTTGGGTAAGTCATCTAATCTCTTAATCTTTCAGTTCCTCATTGTATAAAATGTAAAAGATACACCACTATGCTCCCTCCTGGTTTCTTTTTATGTACTTTCACCTCTATTTATAAGTAAAAATAATCATTTTTGGTTTTAGGATTTAATGTCTCCTTTCTCTTCATCTTAACCCTAATTACAAAAGGTACTAGTTACATTTGAAAAATAAAAAATAAGCTCAATTGTATGTCCCATAAATATTTGTCTTGTGATAACTCTGACACTGTATATGGATTTCTGGCATTGTGTAAATGTGATTTAGCAATTGCTTCGTGGGGAGCCCAGTGAGCACCTGACTAGAGTGGGAAGTTGGGAAGCAGGGGGAGTTGGAGTTAGGACTACATAGTAAAACTAGGGCAGATTATGGAGGGCTTTGAATGACAGACTTAGGAATTTGAAGTTCATTTTATTGGGCAGTAGGAAGTCCTTTTATAATGGAATGACAGTGAAAGTTGTGTTTTAGAAAGCTAATGTGACAGACTTATGAGGACTAGAAGGTAGTGGAGAGGCATGAAACTGACATACCAGCTTGGAGTCTTCTGAAATTTTCAAAAGATAAGTTAATGGGGGTATAATCTACCATGTTGGCACTGGAAAAAGAAAAACCGGGAAGGAATCAAGACACCCTGGGAAAGAAAGCACAACAGGACATGTGCCTGATAGATATGATGGATGAGGTAGAGAGGAACTCAAGATGTTTCCAAGACTTCAAGTTGAAGAGACTGGAAGAAGGTCATTAACTGAAATAGAGAATTTTGCAAGTGTTGCTACTGGATGGAAGATTTGAGCATAGTTTTAGGCAGTCTGCATGTCAAGTGATGGTAGAGAATGCTCAGTGGAAATGGTAGGTGGCAATGTCTTCTAATTAGGGAAACAAAGCCATGAAGATAGACAAAGTGGTGAAACACTTTGAGTGGATGATTATCTGATTTACCAAAAAAGTCATAGATGAAAGTTTCTCTGAATAATTTTGAGATAACATTTTTATTACCATAGGATCATGTATCTGGATATTCAATGTTTTGTTCTAGGCTTGGAAAAATTGAAGGGAACAATCAGTAAAATCCTTGGTATTTCTGTTTCACAATAACTGCTTTCAAAAAATGAGAAAGATGTATACCTGTTTGTAAAGAACTACTGATGAGACATTTGAGGGACTCTGACTCATTTTAAATCTGATTCATTTTTAGATGGTTTGTATAACAAAATACAGAATTCACCAGTGGGTGAGGTGCCTTAAAGAACAGGATTAAAATTCAAAAGCCTATGTACATTTTAAATATTTGTGGAGAAGGACATGATTGAATTGTATATTGATAATTTACTCAGGTAAAAACTCTAGAAAGCCACATGTTAAAGAGAAAATAAAACCAGAATTGTAAGGAGAAAATGTGTCTGCATTTAAAGGAAAATGAGGTTAATATGTCAATCATGTGGTATTGTCACTAAAATATGTGTGACACATAAATAGAAATTAAGCACATAGGAAAACCCAAGATAATTGTGGTATGGTGAGACACATAGTTCAAATATTTAATGAAAATCACTTGGTTAACTTAAATGAATTATATAGAATTTGGCAAAGATCCAGAGAATGGCAACTGAAATGAACAAATGTATTTTAGATAGACCATATAAGAAAGGGCTAAAGAAAAATTATTTAATCCATAAGAGAAAAGGCTAATGAAAAACTGTAATGTCCCTCCTCCTGAATTTAGGAGGTATATTTTGTTCCAGACAATATAAGAGAGAAGAACCATCTTTTTCTTTATTTTTTTCTTTTTAATATAGAATCTAAGGAATTGCCTCAATTGCTGCTGCAGGTTTTGTGAAGTCAAGGTCTATTGATACATATTGGCTACTAAATGAAATGGCGGACAGGTTGTATCTGACCAATTTGTGAAAGATCGAATAACATGAAATGGCAATTACAATATACTGGGGGGAGGGACGGAGAAAGCTTCTCAGAATATGATTTGGCTACAGTTAGAGCAATCTCTTGTTTGATGATCATGATAGGTATTCTTCACAGGCCTGTTTGCTATCTTGCCAATAAGGGGCTAACGCTATTTAAACGGAAAATATAAAAAGTACTTTTAGAAATCTTTAATTCCTCTGGGGAAATAAGTATAGTGTAGTATTCCATTAAGAAGGCAAGTCAACACTAAAAGAAGTGTAGCTTAATTATGAGTTTTACAGATGTTATAAACAGAATCACTAGAATGTAACTTGAATCAGGGATGACAAATCAATATCATTTCCCTTTTCAATTCTGGTCCATTGGAAGTGACTTCCAAGGGCTCTTTGTTGAGAACGATACTGCGGCAGTACTTGCACTCAGTAGGAAACAGTTAATGATTGATTTACAATGACATCCCAGGAAGCCTCCAGTGACCTTTACCTTGCTAAACCCAGTGGTCATTTCTCAGTCCTCAACTTACTTAACCTATTAGCAGCAGTTGCCACAGTTCATCGCTCCCTCCTCCTTCACTTTTCTTCACTTGGCTGCTGGTTCCTCTTACCAAGCTAGCCACTGTTCTCAGTCTCATTTGCTGATTCCTTTCACCTTCCCTCCCTCTTAGAGTGCTCCAAGACTCAGTCATTCTATCACTTCTCTATCTAAACTTGCCCCCAAGAGCAGCACAGTCTAATAGAAAAATAATGTGAGCCAAGAATGCAAACTGCATATGTAATTTGAAATTTTCTAATAGCTACATTAAAAAAAGCAAAAATAAACTGATGAAACTCATATATATATTATTTAACCCAATACACTCCAAATATTAGCATTTCAACATATAATCAATATAAATATATTACTTTAAAAATTGATATATTAATGAGCTATTAAATTATTTTTCTTTTTCTTTCAGGAAGCATTTTATTGTTGCTCCAAGTTTAAGAATTTTCACTGACAGAAAATCACACTTTAAGAAAATTTCCCATATAAATCTGCTCAGCTTTTGAATCTTGGTTTTGTAGCCATATTTCTCTCCAATATAGGCAATCATTCTATCCATGATTGATAGAACAGTCTTAACCTTCAATTTCAATACTGGGCCTTGACTAAGGAAGCTCTTCAGGACCAGTTTTAATTTAGAAAGAGTAGCTTTGTCTAAAGGAGATGCAATAGTAACTACGTAATATTTACTTTACATTAAAGGAATAACAGAGAGAATACTTTACATCAAAGGAATAACAAACTGGATATCCAAGGAACAATAAGGAATTACTTAACAACAGTGAATGTACAGAAATGTTCCAGTATTGGAACATTTAATAATGTTTCCAGCATTTAATAATGGCTGCTAAATTGGTAAACTGTCTCATTTTAAGAGATGGCAATTTACAGCAAATAATTTTTTTTTTTTAATTTATTTATTTTTTGGCTGTGTTGGGTCTTAGTTTCTGTGCGAGGGCTTTCTCTAGTTGTGGCAAGCAGGGGCCACTCTTCATTGCGGTGCGCGGGCCTCTCACTGTCGCGGCCTCTCTTGTTGCGGAGCACAGGCTCCAGACGCGCAGGCTCAGTAGTTGTGGCTCACGGGCCCAGTTGCTCCGCGGCATGTGGGAATCTTCCCAGACCAGGGCTCGAACCCGTGTCCGCTGCATTGGCAGGCAGATTCTCAACCACTGCGCCACCAGGGAAGCCCTACAGCAAATAATTTTTAATAGAGAATTCATCCAGGAATAAAATATTCAATTGCGACTCTAATTTTAAGGTTTAACTGGTAAAAAAAAATCCTAAAAAAAAGGAAATTTGTAATCCCACATAACTGATAATCCTAAATACAAATTAATTCTGGTAACAAACCAAGCATCATAAATTGCCCCTGTAAGAAGTTTTAAAACGTTTTAAATATTTCAAAAAGCACTTGTAAATCAATAGTTATATATTAAAAACAACTACCTTAACAGGGTGAAGCAGGAGACTAGAGTTTAAATCCCAGATCAGCTTCCAAATAGGAGCTTCTTTGACGAATGGAGACTTTGAAGTCAGAACTAAGTTCAAATTCCAGTTCCACACCTACCAGCCATGTGACCCTGAGCAAGTTACTCACTTTCCCTGATTCTCTATGGTAATTCTCTATGGTGGACACTCATCATTAACGTTAATGAGATATTTTAAATTATTTTGTTTTAGATACTGTCTTCAAAAGCCAATGTGTTATACTTACAGCATATTTTAGTTCAGACTAGCCATATTTCATATGCTCAATAGCCACCTGTGGCTAATGGCTGCTGTATTGGACAGCATGGTCCTGGATGATCTCATCCAAGGCCTTAACTTAAAATGCTATCTATATGCTGATCATTCTCAAATTTATATTTGGACCTCTCTTCTGAACTCCAGACTCATATCCAGGAGTATATTTGACATCACTCCTTGGATACCTAATATGTATCTCTAATTTATCACGTTCTCCTCCAAATTTACTCTTCCCCATCTCAGTTACTGGCATCTCCATCATTTCAGTTGCTCAGGCCAAAAACACTGGAGTCAACCTTGACTCCTCTTTTTACCTCAAACTTCATATTCGATCTACAACTCCTGTGGCACTATTAGTTCCATGTTCAAGATATATCCAGAATCTAATTCACTACCACTACCATGGTCCAAACTCCCTGTATCTCTTGTCTAGATTATTGCTGTAGCATCCAAAATGATCCCCCATAGTCCAGTATCCTCCTAGCAGCCAGATGTCCCTTAATAACATAATCCAGATCATGTCACCCATCTGCTCAAAATTCTCCAGTGGCTCCCGATCTCACTCAGTGTAAAAGCCAGTCCTTATGACCTTCAGAACTCTACAGGATATGGCCTCCTGTTACTTCTCTGACCGCATCTCCTACTATCCTCCTCCTTGCTCACTCTACTCTAGCCATCCTTGCCTCCTGTTTTTCCTTTAACATGACAGTCAAGTCATGATCTAGCTTCAGGACCTTTAGGCTTGCAATATCCTCACTTATCCCCATGGCTCACTCTCTCATCTCTTCCAATTCTCTGCTCAAATATCTTCTCAGGGAATGACTTGAATGAATGACGACATGACATGACATGAATAGCTGTCATAAGGAGGTGGCAGAGCACTAGTGCCACATACTTGCCCTTCTAACAGCACTCAACGCACAATTAACTTTCAACATTTATTGAGCACCCATTATATATAAAACAGACACGTATGACTGGCCGCTCTTAGTAAAGGGAAACATTTAAATAATCTTATTGCTTTAGAAGGTTCTCGAACATTTTCAGCACATACTGCAACAAATGTTTCTTGAACATTTTCAGCACACACTGGAACAAACAGGTGAATTCCTTAGTCACTGAGAAAGCAGCATCTATTAACAAACAGGAATATCTTGTCAGATATTGTAGGGCTTCCTCCTCTTAGGCAATCAGAATCTACAAACACAGTCCCTCAGTCCAGGCAGTATATAAATCACTGCAGTATTAGAACACTTGGTTCCAGTCCTAGTTTTATTCTTAGCTTGGTAGATGACAAGCTTCTTTTATTGTCTCAATTCTTTTATTCCCATGATAAAATGTTTAATCTCATCCACTTCTCAATTCAGGTTAGGAAAATAGGACTATATACTTGGGTGTTACAAGCTGCCACAATTATGTATGCATTATGAAGTTTGAGAACAAAAAAATCTTTTAAATCTAAGAATTTCTGAATCCGGACTATTTAAAACTAGTCTTCAGTTTGTGGTAGACTTAAGATCTTTAGTTTTTTTCCTTTTTCTTTTTTTAAATCCCAATTTTCACTTAACACCACTTCTATGATTTAACTGATAGCTTATTTCAGTTCACACCTGCTAGTTTTTCAGTCTAACTTAACCCAAAACAAAGGAGAAACATGATCAACCTGAGAAATCAAAAAGCGTAGTTAGTTCATACCAGGAATGGATTTGAGAGTATGATGATGGGGAGGAAAAAGGAAGTAATGAGGGAACAGATGAAAATAAAGAAAAAGTCATGCTAAATTTATTAAAATGGCTCAGTTCAATCCAACAAGTGTTTATTGGGTGCAAAGCATTACGCTGGTCTTTTTAGTAGTGCCAAGATGAGTGAGACAGTCTTTGCCATTATGGAGTCAGGAGTATGAGGTGAATTAAGAAGGGCACAAGTTATTAAAATATCATGCAGAGTACATAAGGGAAATACAAAGAGAAAGAAAACTGACATTAAGGATGTTTTAATATGCCAGGGACAGTCACATGTTAACTCACATATATTAACAAACCTTCCAAAACTTCCAGGTAAGCTACAGGAGGATAGGTAACTTGTTCAAGATCATTTAAGCTAGAATGTCTATATTGGCTTTGTCTTCAACCCAGGTTCCAAAGCCTAGGCTCCTTTCAGGACACCATAGCTAAGGGGGAGCTCTAAGGAGGGGTGGGAGGGGATTAAGTTAGGCTGGAGGTAACAAAGAGATCAGAAAAGCCATCCCGGACGGCGCGTGAGGTGGGCCTTGAAGATGAACCGGAGACTGGGCAGCCCCGTGGGAGGAAAAGGGAGGGGCTTTCTGCTAAGGAAGGAGTGAGGGCTACTGGCTGCTCTCCCAATACTCCGGGTTGAGCAGTCGTCCGGTACGTCCCCTCCCGGCCCCCCATCTTTTCCTTTGGGGTTTTACAGCGTTCACCAATTTCACCTTTAGGGACCTGTGTTTTCTTTTTTCCCTTGAAATTTTAAACATCTCCATGTTTTAAAAGCGACCAGAGTCCCTTGTACGGTGGTGGGGGTCCGACCGGCGCCCCTGGCGCACACCCTCTCTCCCACCTCCTCAGCCAGGCCGCCACCTGGGGAGTGGCGTTAGTCCCCGGGGAAGGGGGATCTCCCCCGCCGGATTCTCGCCTGGGGGCGCCGAGGTCAGAGGCCGGGTTGGAGCAGCCCCCGCGGCGGCGCGCGGGGTTGGCGGGGGCGGGGCAGGGCGGGACCGCAGGCGCACCTGCCCCGCGCGGCCGGGCTCGCGGCGGCTGCGCGGACAACGTCCCCCTCCCTCCCGTCCCGCCGTGTGTTTACGTGGAGACGAAGATGGCGGCGGCGGTGACGACGCTACCCGTGCGGCCGAAGACGGTCAGCCAGTGAGCGCCGAGACTAGTTCCACTCGGGCGGGGGGGAGCGCCTGGCCCAGACCTGCTCCCTGGGCCGCGGAGCTTGCGGTCGCATCCCCGTGTGAACCGACCTTTCCTTTCTATCCCGATCCCTTGCCTGTCTTCTCCCGGCCTTCCCCGCAGAAGCTATGGAGGACGAAGAGAGACAGAAGAAGCTGGAGGCTGGCAAAGCCAAGGTAAGAGAGCTGAAGGCCGCCCGGCCTGCGCTGGGAGGCGGTGGCTGAGAAGGGTTGGGAGGGGGCCTGGGAAGCGGAGATCTTAGCAGCCCTGGTGCGCCGCCTGGGGAGGGAGGTGCTGCAGGGTCTGCGTTTTCCCCTCGCCTTCTCTCCCGTTTCCAACTGAAAAAGCCTGGTGATAAGCTACCTAGCGGATACTTCCGTGATGATTGGGTGCTGTGGCTTCTTTTTCGTGAATGCCCAAACATTAAAAATCCCTCTTTTACTGTATTGCCATAAGCTGATATTTATTGCTTTTAAATCTCCAACGTTTCGCTTTTTTAGGGAGTTTTCTGGGTTGTGCAGGCATTGTGCTTTTCAGGGTGGGGATTTGGGGCCTTTCTTTATTCGGTAGGGGATTTGTACGCTCATCATCAGCTTGGCTTTCTTAGGTGGCACGCTGGCACTCTTGGGTGTGTGATTGGCCTGTGACAGCTGCCTCAGCCGTGGCTTGAGTGTGCCACAAGTGCCAGCTGTGAACTTCGCTTTAGGGCCGTTTTTAGAAGCATGGCTTTGTATGTTTGTGTTTGGAGGTCTTTGTCATGGCATGCGCTTTGTATTGTGTGGAATGTTAATGCAGTTTGTGAATGGAACTCCTGGGGACGCAAGGTTCCATATTCTAAGCAACACCTATAGAATTCCTGCTTTAAATAATTGGATTGTTTTATGTATCTTGTTGAGTCCCAATGTGTGTATGAAAAAACCTGTAAAGCAAACAATGCAAAAGGTATTATTATTCACTGGGTTTCATGAAAAATTTGACAGAGACAAAATATAAATTAAATAGAATATTTCTTTTAAAAATTACATGTTTGAGCATATTTTTTGTCTGGCCTCAAAGACTCCCTTCCTCCATATAATGAAATTACCGTTTTTAGACTATATTTTGTCTTATTAGAGATCACTGTTAGTAATCATACTTGCACCTCAATTAAATTATAATATAGTTAACTGTTTATTCTCTCTTCCTCACCTTCCCCTTCCTCCAAATAAACAAATAAACGAGACTGGGTCTGTGATTTCAGTAATCACTGAAGGGCCATACTGCAGAGATACAGTGGTAGATGCTTAGCACAGTTTCTTAAATGAACATGAACATATGAACTAGCTTCATATTATCTAAGGTCAAAGCGTAAGTGCTTGTATGTTATCCGGTAGATTATTACTTTAGGATCTATACATGGAAGGAAAAGGGAATCAAGGCATCTTTAGAAGCCCAAAGTTGCTTACATTTCTGCAGTCTGAGTGTCTGAGTGTGATCTGTGAATCCAAGAAAGTGGAGGTAAAGTGTGCACCTCCTTCCAAAAGCATCGAAGTTCTGTTCTAATTAGACATTTTGTTTGTCTGTTTGTTACCTGAGAATTTTTACTGTCTGTCTCCAGAAGTATCTTTCCTAAGTATATGTGAAGCAGTCCAAAAAACATAGTTTACTTTGGACAACACAGTTCATAATAGAGGATTTATTTAAATTGCTTTGATTTGGCAAAAAAGAATTCTAGTTTCTTTGTGTGTGTGTGTGTGTGTTTTGTCTTTCAAAATTCTGCCTATGGGGTAAAAATCTTCTCCTTTTAACATTCACTTTTATTGTAGAAGATTATCTTCTAGAATAGATCCCAATTTTTCCAGTCAGAAATATATCTGTGAGACATGTAAGGCAAGATGTATTTGTTGGAGCATTGGCGACACAATATAAAAACACTGGAACAAACGTCAAAGACAATATTAGGAGAATCGTTTTCTAAACTATATTAGTGTGATGGAATATTATTCAGCCGTTAAGGTTACGAAGACTGATAGGAACATGGAAAATAGAGTGAAAACAGCATCATCAAAAATAGTGTAGGCATTACTTCATTTGTATAAATGTGTGCTTTTAGATTAGGACTTAAAAACTTTGGATTGTAAGTGTAAGGTCGTTCAGCAAACCTGTATCGAACTCCTGTTTTATACCAAGAGCTGGAGATAACAGAGGTGGTGATAGTCTCTGTTTTCAAGTTGCTCAAAGTTTAGTGGGACGGACAGACACTGGGTAATAAGTAGAATGAGAGAGATGGTATAGTAGGATATTGGGCGAATTTTTTCATTTGGTAAAATGTGTTAAATGTTGCCACCTCATTTTTAAGACTGTTTTACAAAGAAGGCTCTTGATACTGATACTAATGTAGTCTAGCATAATATCTATCAGATAGTAAGTACTCAGTAAATATTTGCTTAGCGAATGAATGAGCAGAATGACTATGAGTTGTTAATGGGTGCTACTTTACTAGCATGTTGTAATTTAATAATAGTATTCCAGAATTCTCTTAACTGGAAGTCTCTTATTGCTGGCATTAGAAATCTCTTAAAATGATCATTTCTAAAACTTATTCAGGTACTTGGTTCTCTAAATGTCTTTGTTTGTTCATTGGACTTAAATATTGTATTTGATAGTCTAGTTTTACAAACCACAACTTGTAAATTTTTTACTTGGTGTTTGGTAAGCTGTTCATTGAAAAACTTCCTTTCTATATATCTATAAATGATCATTTTTTAAATGACCTCTCGTGTATACAGTATAGTATACTTTATAAAATGTGTTATACCAAGCAAAATCTGCAGCGATAGGAGAATAAATTTTGGTATATACAGCCATTAAAATAAATCTATAGAAACTTTCTCATTGGGGAAAATGCCCACAAATAATGCCAGATTAATAAAAATGTTACTGAAAAAAATGTATGTATTTATATATGAAGACACCTGAAAAAAAAATGCACCAAGATATAAATGATGGTTATCTCTGAGTGGTGGGTTATAGGCAATTTTAATTTTCTTTACACTTTTAGTATTTTCTAAATTCTCTGCAGTGTATTTCTTTTATGAACAGTAAAAATGTTTAAATGCCATTTTTAAAAACAATAAAAGCTTTTCAAATATAGTATGTTGAAGAACATGTTATATTTTATGATCATTTTACAGAAAAAGGAAAAGAGGCACAGAATAACTAGGTTTCCCAAGGGCCCTGACATTAGTGTAGTCGTGGAACTATAATTCTTATTCCAGTGCTGCTTGCATTATATAGTTGGGATTCTATATTATTAGACATTTATAGATATCCTTTCTGGCTTTGTAGTTCTTATACTTTTTCTCTGTCAGTTCTCATTGCCACGAACGTGCTTATCTTGCCTTGCTCCATCTCCTCTGCCTCCTCCCCTAACTTGCTGTTTTAGATTTGCTGTGACTAGAGAACCCAGTAACTGAGCTTGATACAGTGGTTTGTAATAACCCAGCATTGATGGAGCCTGGTGAATGGGCTTTATGACAATTTAGTTGTTCTGCTACCTGTTGGTTTTTTCGTTTGCTGTTGGGTCCTCAGCTACTTCCTCAGTGTTGATGTAGTAAGAAGCCTGACCCGTGGAGATGTGAGACATTACTGCATTAAGTAAATATTTTCAGAGCTGGGCTAACCCCCCTGCAAGGTGCTGACAGGGACGGTACTACATAGGCTGTCCTTGTGTTGATCCAAACTATTCTAACTTCACTTTAAATGACTTCATTTTTTTCCAAGTAAAATTATTTACAGTATTATGTAAAGAAAGTATTATAATATTAGCTAACAAAATTAGAGAACAGTTATGTATTTAGTATAAAATTACTTCTGCAAATTCACCTTAGGTATACTTTTTAACATTCTACTAATGTAGTAGAATTCAGTAAAACCAAAGTTTTTAATCAACTATTCAGCATTTTATATAATTGGCATTATTTGTTGAATAATTATTAAAAATTTTTGCCTATTGCATTCAGTAAATACTAATCATATGATTTTTATTTGTTTAATGAGCATTTTCAGTTTGGAAAGTAGTGCCAATTGTATGCAAAAAAGGACGGTGCTCTGTGCAAGCTGTATAGTAGGTTATTGATAACAGGACTTTTCAATTACTGTTTCCACTCAGATAGACAAAGTTAGTTATGGTGTACAATTGTTCTTTGCATATTTCAGACACAGTGCTCCACCACTAAGAAAGTTGCTCTCCATCCTTGTTTCTTTTAAACTTTCTAGATTTTAATTCTTATATGTGACGTAGCTTGCTTAGCTTTCAAAGTGGGTACAGGAGTTTGATACCTTCAACATTTATTGCAACAGTGGTGCATTGTCTGTGAGTTAAAAACTAATTCATGACCTTTAGGCTTTGTTGGAAAAAAAACAAAGCAAAACATGATTTTTAGATTATGAGCTTTAAGAGAGAATATGGAGGAAAGAATGGGCAGAACAGGTTTCTTGAAGTGTATATTGAAGAAAGGTTTTTAAGGCCATTCCAAGAAATGGCAGGAACAGGGATAGAGAAGTGGTTGGGTAAAGAAGAGCCTTAAGATCCAATGAAGAGAGATTTGGCAAGGAGGTCTGTGGTGTCCTGTCAGTGAAACTGAAAGTCGAATGAGCACATGGAAAAGAGGAAGTGAAAAAGATAGGACATATCCAAGTGACTGGAATATGACAAGATTGGGGCAAAAATTATTTTCAAACAAAACACCTCTTATTTTTATATATAAAAAAGTTTGTCGTAAGAACTAAACTGTGACCGTAAAATATTTATCTGTTATAGGCCACTGATTATTGAAATGTAAGTGAATTTCTTCTAATATGGAAGCTAAAAAAGGTTATCATGGTAAATTGTTAAACATTAAATGATAAGGAACATTATTTATATTTATTTCTCAATTCATTTCCATTGAAATTGAAATTGGGCATCTTATTGCATTAGTTAGCATCTCTTTAAAAAGTTTAATTTGGAAAGCTTCAGAATTCTTTAAACTTTCCTTATAAACTTATAAAGGTTGTTTTGCATCTGGGGCATGGCATCTATGTGTATTTATATGCTATTTGTCGTACAAGAACAGGCACTAGGACTTTGGAGACATTTACTGGCTTATTTGTTCAACTAACAGTTTTGAACGCCTACAACTGCAGCTATGGACTTTTACTTGGCAAGCATTTATTTAAATTATCATGAAGTCTGTGCCTTATTGTCTGTGGGAATAATCCTGTCACAGTCCATGACTCTTAGCAGGTGTTTTGAAGAATAAATGCGGTAATGATTGAGAGCTTTTTGAGTTCTTCTGGTGCTAGATATAAAGAATCTATGATTTTTTTTTTTACTTGAGGTGGAAGTCATAAAAATTAACCATCTTAAAACAATTCAGAGGCACAACAGTTCAGCGTTGTACAACCACTTCTATCTAGTTCCAAAACTTTTTTTTTTAATGTTTACTCTTTTTTTAAAAAAAATTTATTTATTTATTTATTATTTATGGCTG